>NC_134471.1:61124617-61179211 GCF_964194025.1 Convolutriloba macropyga | reverse complement strand
AACTTTATCTTTTTTTGAATTTTAATGAATCCAATACTGAGCTTTCAATTTAATTTGAAAAATAACCGAAAAATTTTATGTCACAGCTTTTTTTAATGGAAATTTTGTAACCACAAAACGGACCATAACAATTTTTTATGGCGTTTTATAGTAAGCAAGGCACCACAAAATAATGTACAGACTTTTGAAATTTCATGCACAGAAACGTTGTTTCGGAACTACAGGGGGTCTTTTGTACTGTTCGTCAGCCAAACTCAAAATTTTTTAATGATCGTTGCATGTTTAGTAAGTTTCCATAAAATTCATATATGGCCTTTTATGATTGGTTAGTTTCTTTTATGGTGGTCAACCAGGGATGGCTTTCTTTTTGTAACTATAATTTTTTACGTGGTAAAGAATGGCCCAAAAATGGTAGCATAAATGGTGCCATAGAATAAATACCTGAAATATAGTATTATTTTGAATTTCTCTGTAGCTGTAGGAATAGCTTAAGCGATTGGGATTAGCGTTAACATTTTTGATCATGTTCGCGAACGGATTATTGGAAGCAATGATTGGCTAAATCGAGAATGTCTCATATAAAATTGTGTTATGTAGGAAGTGTTTGACCCCTTCCTCTACTCTGTGAACAAATACTCTCTCCTCGAGATAGAGTTGGATGGCAATCCTCTGAACTGTGTCTGTGAGATGGTATGGATACCTCGACTCCTCATCAACCAACAAAACTATGGACTTTCACCCGATAATGTGAGTTTTTCTTCAATCTGGTACCCAAATAGTGCCCTCCTTCTCCACCCCCCCCCCCCCCCCTGGTGAACGCAAACTAAGCCGAAGTAATAAAATAAACCGACATCAAAGCGTGTCCTGCCCCCCCCCCGCTCAGAGTAAATACTTCACTCAAAGTATGAATTCAGTTTTCAATTTTGACTAATTCATGGACTGATTCGTGTCAATTTTTGAGCCAATTTTATGCTTTACAAATGAGCATCAAATGTGATTATAATTTTCTAATACTTTGAATAATTCTGAGTAGAAAACCATTTGGGAAATCTATCCCGAAAATATATGCCATGATAACATACTTGTTATCATGGCATATGTTTTCGGGATAGATCAACATTAGCACTTGTGGGACTCCCACAACGGATTTCATTAGATAAGAAACATAAGTGGGACAACCATTTATGCTGCTGGTCCGTACTATATATACTTAAATGACGGGGTTATTCGCGGGACTGCATGTACAGTTTGAGAGTTCAAACCCTAGTTCTAATTTTGGTATATAGTTAACTGTTAAACAAAGTTAAATGCAAAAGTGAAATACATATATGTCAAACGGCATCAAAATAAACCGAACGTGAGGGGATAGAGTTATTCTAACTAGCGAGTTGAATAAAGTTAAGATAGCACAAGTTTAATTAGTCTGAGATACTGTTGTACCTTAGATGAAAACTAAGAAATGTTAGATAGTGATATTGAACTTATCTCAAATCCAATTTGATGCAAAGTTCTGAATGTTTTTTTACTGAGATTCTTGGTTAAGAACTTGTCACGACAGATAATAAGTTAAGATTTTATCTCAAAAAGATCGAATTTCAGCAAAGAGGAACAGTCCGGGAGTGTAGTCAATTCTGCAGTTGTCAGGGACGAAAGATTGTTGGGTACCAAAAAATCTTAAATTATTAATGGCTGAAAAGTGTCGATGTTTAGAGCGTAAGCTCCTTTTCTACTTGCAAACACGTGGTCTCTAAGTTCCTACGGGGTAGAGATAAAGATGTCGACAGTGGTATCAAAACTTATTTGGTATGCTCATGGTGGCTTGATCTTATCGCGTCACGTCAAGATGGTATTCTCTGTTCAAGTTTGTGTTCTTAAAATAGTAATTAATCAAAACTACTCAGTAATTTGTTCACAATATATAAATGATTTAGTTGTTCGTGCCATTATTGTGCTTCACAAACTTTTTGAAGTTTTTTAATCTAATAGCATTGAATCATCATGGTCATGTTACTGATTGTGGTGCCCTTGAGTACACTGCTTTTTACTTTTTGATTAACTTCCTCCAACTGTTTCTGCTTTGAACAGTTGCGGATAGTTTTGTTCATTGTGTAACATCTTGGTTTGCTGAATTTACGGTTTTTTCACACTGAGCAGGGCTCGCCTGAGACAATTTTTCTATTTGATTCACATTTTCCTGATAAAAAATTTGAATAATTTTAAAGCAATTTTGAACTTTTGAATAAGTATTCTCATTGTTTTAAGAAACATGTCCCATACTTTTTTGTATCTCACATCACTTAAAAAACTTCCATCCTCAACAAGTGCACCTCAATGCAATAAACTTATCAACCGCAAATTTCACAAAAAAAGAGAAAATTATCAGAATGTCAGACTGATTTCCGGCAATAGTTCTGCCAAGAGATGTCAGACTGATTTCAAAGATGGTTATACAACTTTTCAGTTTTCAGCAAGATCTTATTAAATGTTTGAAAGTTGTATTACAGTAGATAGAAATGTATTTTATGTATTATTTTTTATACTGATCAATCAAAAACATGGAATTATGTATTCAGTAACAAACAGCTGATACTCCGACTTATTCCATTAGTATTTTATAGACTTTTTTGCTATGTGCTGCTATCTGACGCCGGTATCTCTCCTTAGCATCTCTGACGCCGGTATCTCTCCTTATAAGAAACCATACTTCTTTGCTCTTCCATGAGGCTGTAAAAAGAGCCTTTTTTTGTTCGTTCTAATAACTTTTCACTGATTACTACAACATTTTTTATACCAGTGCACTTTCTCCATATTGCTCGACAAGAACAAGTAAATCAAAACCTCTGTTGAGTTCCTGTATGGATTTTTAATTGGAGGCTATTATTTCGGATGTACCAGAACTTCAAAGAGACTGATTTTCATGCATCTGGTAATATTTTTAAAATTTATGTTATCACTGTCAATATTTGGTTCTAAAAATAGATGTATGTTTCGAGCTGGGTAAAAATCGCTGGATATTGTTCTTTTGTGCGTTGATCCAGTCCTTTGTGGGGTACCTTTCATTACAAAGAAATATTTTTGCATTTTCGTACTGTCATTTGAATAATTTTTGAGTTTTTCTCAAATGTCATTGTTTGTATCCATATGACTACATGAAAGTGCAGAGACTATGTGAACGTATGTGGGACCTCCTGTGCATCAAATAAAATGATGGCAAGCATATTGTCACACCCTTAAACGTGCTATAACTAGTGGTCGCACTCTCCTCTTTTGCTTAACTTTACAAACAATATGGACTAAAGGACAATAAATCCCAGCATATGAATACGTGATAAGTTGTTTGATGCTACTGGGTGAAATTGATTATTGAAATTTTATTCAACGTGACCCTAATTGCTTTGTGAGTTCAGCTTTTGGCCCAAAATAAGTTGATATGTGATTTCATGACATGAACCAATATGAAAACCGCTCTCAAAGGACGGCTTCTAATGTACCAACAATAATTTCCGGGGTTTTTTTTGGTTTTTATCTGAAACAATCAACTGATACACAATAGGAATATCTTTTTTAGCTCAAAAACTCGGCATAGCAATGCCGGTTTTTTTGAATGAAGTGGTGATGGGTGAAGCTGTTTCAGGTGACAATATCTGGCACCTGCGTCAAACCAGCTGCTCTTTACGAAGTCAAATTGTCAGACCTGAAGGAGACCGACATCACCTGCGAATATCCAACCGAATCCCCTCCCGACAATGGCAGTTCCGCGGGCAGGAGCGCAGCCATCGTCTTGGGTCTCATCTTGTCTCTGGTTGTGGTTGCATCCCTTGTTTACTTTGTTTACAACCGATATTTCAAGAATACATACCTGAGTGTGTAAATGAATATTGTCAAATAGAATTGCCAAACACAATAACACCAAACCAACGAAACGAAACATCTCTGACTTATGTCTTAACTTGACCTTTAATTCCTGTCATTTTGTTTTTTATGCAGGCGATACAGTTGTCACTCTAAAAGTTGAAAGAGAACCATTTATTGGATGAGAAAATTAAAACAGAGAAATTTTGTTAAAATGTTTTGATGTAATGATCTATTTAATAAAGTTTCATCACATAAAAGTTTCATCACTTTTGTCATTTCTTTTCCAATCCAGTCAATCAGTACATTGTCATCAGCAGCAGCATCTTAACCAAATGAGAGATATTTGGCCCAATTATTTGCCATCTGAAGATCATCGTTAACAATAGGTAAACTGGGATGCAGACTTATTGTCATTACTGGCGTCTAAAATGATAAAGAAAGTCAAAAAGTTATCCCATTATGTCTACAAAATGAAAGCATTACGAGTCATTTGACCGCAAGCAAATGCCCCAAGCCGTAGATAACCCTTAAAAATTTGTGAAATCTACTGCACAAACCGGCTGGCCGTTTTGTGCAGTTTTTGTAAAATTGGATCTAATATATTATCCAGTCAAGATCAGACTAAGAAAACCGGACAATTTCTGGTCAAGGCAGTTTTAGAAAAGACTGTACCTATAATAATCGCAATTTTTTAATGGACTCGGTAAGAGTAAGGCATAGCTAGTTAATTTTTTTTGGAATCCAAGATGTCCTTTACCAGTTAATATTTGCTCCAACAGATAATCTGATACGTGTTTATGCATTATTCTCTCAAAAATTGTTTGAAAATTTGTGATTTATTTTATTCACAGTTTATAACATTTAGCGGTTTTTGAATATAGGCTCAACTTTTACAATTTTAAACTTGTTGGGAAAATAACAAAGTGTCTTGTGGTCATTAATGGTTTTCTTAAATTCAGCTGGTTCCAGTAAAACTATTTAGGTAGCTAATTACGCTAATCAATTTGGACAGTGCACTGTAATCAATTGAAAAACCCCAGGCGATGGAGCAATTTTCGACTTTCAATCCGCTTTCTCAATCATCTTAGAATCCTCAAGCCAAATCTTCACCAAAACAATTATGTAGGACCGACGCTGATTTCAACGCAAAATTATGTAAGATCTATGCGAAATTCAGCGCAAAAGTAGGTAAGATCTTCGTATAAAAACGCAAAATTATGTAAAATTGGCGTTGAATGCGTTGAATGTATGTGAGATCTATGCTGAATTCCACGCAAAATTAAGTAGCACCAACAAAATTTTGTTAAATCTAAACGCATTGACACCTCCGCTCAAAACTCTAAGTTGCCAGTTGAGGTTTGAGAGACACTGGATTTTAATTGTCTTAGGTTTCTTTTGTAATCGTTTGGAATTATATGCGCATTGATTAAAACAAAGTTTATTTCTGGAAACTTGTTTGCTGTATGATCTCTCGATTGAAATCTGTGTATAATCTTTTACTGCAGTTTGTTGCACCATTTAGGCAATAGGTGGTGGTGTGATTTGTGCTGATCGTAAAATGCTTCAATGAGCAAGGTTGAGACAGGTTTTCTGTTTTCTGAACAAATTAAATAATTTGGTTTCTCGGACTAATTGATCAGTTTTTCATAATTTTGAGAAAATTGACATTTTCGTAGGCAAACGATTGAGATTTTTAGGCACGTCTTTTTCAGGCACTTAGTACGACAGAAACTAACGCTGAAAATTTATGGGTTCAATCTTTTGCTGTTGTTATCAACTTGATTTTTCTATATTCAGGAAACAATTTGGTGTTTAAAAGTTTTGTTGTTTGGTAGTTGGTTTTCTGTTTTTTTGGTACTTGCTATGTATTGCTGCAAAACAACACTTTTGAGAAAGACGGTCAGAGCTTGGAATATTGATTCTATTCAAAACGTTTGTTATACGGTCTTTTTTGCTTTGTTTCGCATCTGAATTCCGTTCGGTTGAAACGTCTGCTTGATTTTATATTTACTGTTAATCTGCCACGAATTGTCTTGTTCTTTCTATTTATGCGCTTCAAGTTTTTTCTATCAAACTTTCTTGAATTTTTTTGTCTATAGTCAAGTTGCCAAAAGGATTTTCCTTGATTAATTACTTTTCATGAGTGTTTTCCAGATTTGGTTTTTGTGTTTCCATGTAATTGTTTTGTTTTCATACGTTTACATCTTGACGGCTTTCAATTCTGTCAACTCTTTTTGCCATAGAAAATATCTGTTTTTATGGTGTTCGACATGATGACGGCTATTTAATGATGTATCTTCTGGGACAAAAGGATCTTTCTGTGTTGAGAACAAATTTGCCCGATGAGAAAAGGTTTTAACCAAGTTGTTTGAGACCTCCGTATATTATTGAATGATAATTCATTCTAACAGCTGGTGGAGAAGTAACGGTCATTGATTAGTCTTTTGGTTCTGATTTTTGAGCTTGTTCTACGAATGGTTATTTGTTCTCGTGTTTTTCTGGAAATCTTTTCCGAATAGATTTTGCACACTGAATTTAGGCGTTGTTCAAATACTCTGATCTGAACTCATTAATTTGGTGAATGGAAGGTTAACTTGCATGATTTGTAAATTGTTCACAAATGTTTCTTGGGATGAGGCGTTTTGAATTACCGAAGAGTAGTTTTTTTGGTTTTTGCTGGGAGTTAGAGGAATTGATGAAAAGAATGCAAAACAATTTGTTAAAACTGGCGAAGAAATAGGAAGCAGACCTTTATTAAAGTGATATTTCTAAGCTGTTAAATTTTGAAAACCTCAGGAGTTAATTTGTTAAATAGGAAGGCTCTACAGTAAAGGAGGGATTGACATAAATGAGCAAATTGAATAGAAAGCTCAGGAGAGGAAAAAGTACGCTTAAGGCCTCCAAAGTGTAATTTTTAAGAATTGTAAAAGTTAACTAAAGAGTCAGGATATTAAGCATTGAACAAGTTTTAGTGAAAAATTTGTTTTTATAAAACCTCGCACACAAAGTTGTTTCCTACTCAAATTGGAGAGCTTGATTGTTGCTTTCCTGTCACAATTTAATGCACTGATTCGAAAAGGACAATGTTAAGACGACATGGCTAACCATGGATTCATATTAGTTAAAAGCTTGTTTTACGGTCTTGTTTCCCGATCTCCAATCATAACAGAGTTCACTTTGAAATCAAACAAACACCACAAATATTTACTTCAGCTCAAGCGTCATCAAGCATCAAGCTGCAAAATTTTTGTAGAACACTTACTGAGTTTTTGCCTGTTTTGGAACTTGCTGCCAACTTGTACTGAAATATCATAATTATTAGCAAAGTTGTCTTACCATGCCAGTCGCCAGCTGGAGCATATAACATTTGATTAGATGTTTCCTAACCAGAAAGATTGATTAATAGTGCAGCGAGTACCGGACGCTATGTTCGTGTCGTACAGAAATTTGGTTGTATGGTTTTGTTGAACTGCTGGGCAAAGTTCGGATTTAATTTATATGAAAAAAATGGTTGTTTTTGCGATGGGAAATCACATTTTTTTTGTTCGGCTGAATTATTTTAGTTCAATGACAACTTTTGAGTTGTTTCCGCTCAGCGAATGCGAGATTAAAATTAAGAGTAGTGTTTCGCTTAGTGAATGGCTTAAAACTCAAAATTATTTGTTTGAGCGTATTAGTTGAGCGAAAGGACTAGTTGAAAAGGAATTTAACTTTCAAAGTGGAACTAGAACTTGATCAGCAATTTGTTCATGCACATTAAAAAACTGAATGAAATGAAATTAGGAAGTTGGCGGTAAGCCACAGGAAACAGACAACGTAAACAGAGATAAGATTACTGAATCATATAAACAAATTTGATGAAATGTGAGCAACTAAAATATGATCTTGAACTTAAGAAATGAAATGAAATTGAACTGAAAATGAACCAAACTAAAATTTGGGGAAATTTAAAAAATTAGCGCCACGAATGAGTTACCATATAATTCGAACGAAAATTTTCATCTGCCCCTCGAACGAAATACCACGAACGAAAATTTTACCATATAATTCACATCTGCCCCTCGACAAAATAAACGAACCCAAGTTTTGTTTATATCAGAAGATCAGTAACATGTTTGCTTAATATTATAAATAATGATGTAATGTTTTTTGATGAATTATGAATGTTTTAATTACTCTTATTCAAAACCCGTCGCACATTTTCCTTCTTTAACTGTCATAGTTTACTCCGGTTCCTCATAATTTGGCAAAATTGAGTTGCATATGTTTGATCTGGGGAGCAAGTTCATACTTGAAGATTCAAACATGGTACTTCAGGGTTTAGTGCTGCGGTTTTTTGAGAGCTGAGGTGATTGACTTGGGTTGTTTTCGATCTGTTTTTGCTTCAGCATCTGGCGACGTTTTGCCTCGAAGGCGCTTGATAAAATTGGGGGCATGTCTGTGTAGAAGCCACTGACTCATCTGACTCCGTGAAAGAAGGTGAAATCCTCAGGCGTTTTTGGAAAGGTTGAACCGTTTTTGCATTTGATTTCCGCTTAGGGCGTTGTGGAGGTTCCTTTATGATTTGCTCCGCGGATACAGGCGTGGATTGTTTTACGGACATTTTCAGCGCAATTGCAGATCTTCATTTGACAAATTGTGTTGGCGAAGTGGGTCTATTCAGTTTCTTAGGCATCATCGGTATGCGTACTCGCAAAGCGCCAGATAAATTTGAATGCACTAATAAAATGCAGCTTGTGTCGTCTGTTATGCTTCGATGCTTAATTTTTTTTGTTCTCCTTGATCTTTTTTTCATCTCGTGCATGCTCGATTATTAATTCTTCGGTGGTTTTTCCTGGTGGGGTCTTTGGTCGTCTACTTGCGTATTTTTTTTAATTCAGTTTGTTTCTCAGCTTTAGTGCCAAACTTCGCCAAATCTGATTTACGGATGGTATTCTATCATTTTCCCTGCATTTTAAATATTATTATGTAATCATCACTATTTATAACGCAGAATACTGGCCCGAACACCTCGCTGAGCCCATCCAAATTTTTTTTGAGCGCTTGTTGATCGGTATTTTTTGCCAATTTTAGGATCAAAGAAGCTTCCGTCCTTGGTACAGGGAGTCCAATTTCGGGGTAAGCCATTTTTTGTGTTTCTTTGCTGGGTTCTGCGTTAAGTTGTTTGTTTGCGTCTGGGCTCAATAAGTGTTTTTGCTTCTCAAAGTCCACGTCGCTTCTATTGCCGTCTTCCTATCTATCTTTTGGGATTAATCCATCCCAGCAAACTGTTTCAAGATCTAAATATTAATTTGGAATTGGTTCATATGTTTACGTAATTGGATTTGGTTCGGGAGAAAAGTTACTAAGGGGAGTATTAGCTTTGTGTCCAATGTGGGCTTCAAAAGATGAAAGGTTAATCGTCTTTTGACGGCAATTTCGTATTTGATAAATGATTGATTTTATTGAAGCCTTTAAGTTAAAGTTGTTTCGTACTGTGGTTTTAATAAAAACTAGACAACTTTTGAGTGTTTTTATTAGCCTCTCAACTAAACCATTTGCTCTGTGATCGTGAATTGGAGCTTCAGTAAACTGTATGTTATTTTGATTACAAAATGCTTTCATTTGCTGACCAATTTGACATTTTTCGTGATCTACTCTTATTGCACGTGGTATGTAGTGCAAAATTACGTAGACTTGAAGGAACTTTAAAACATTCTGTCCATTTGCTCTGTCAAATAATTCGGCTGTTTTGAATTTTGAAAAACGATCTATACATGCAAGAAAAAAACTTGAATCTTTCTCATTATGAATTGGTCCACCACCAAAATCTAATTGCATTTCTTCATTAGGAATTTTACATACCTTAAATGGTGCCCATTTGCAGGAGGCAACAAGAGACTATAATTTTTTACCAATTATTACACAGGGGTTGCACTGGGCTGTTTATCTTTGCAAGTCCCTGTGCATGTACGGCCACCATGCATGAACGGCCATAACCGTCATCCGCCAGCTCCCAAAATTTGCATGAATCTCCTCGATGTATGCGTTTTTGACTGAAATCGGAATTGGGATTCGGTCATCGACACAAACACATCATTTTTTCACATCCAAATCATTCCAATGGCTGTGGATGTACGGACTGATTTGCCTGAACCGTTTTTCGTTTTTGGTATTAAGGCAGTCGAGAATTTTTATAAGATCGCGTCTGTAGACGACAAACCTGCCATTGGTGTTCGGGAAAAAATCTTACACAATGCGAAATTGAATGTATCTGTATAAAAATTGTCGGAGGAAGGTGTATTGGTAACATTTGTCGGATCGGTTCGGGTGTTGGCGGGTAGTCGCATTTTGCAGCGCATTAGAGGGTCCGGCTTCATCCGCAAGTCAAACTTTGGAGGGTGCAGTTTCATTAATTTTAGAAAAAGTTTCGTCATTCGAGTCAGACATAATTCAAACGGAGCGAAATTATTGGGCAGTTGGATTAAAAGTAGAAGTATTTAAGAGTGACTGACTTGCAAGGCAGTTAGAAGCAAAAACCGAGTTTTGAAAGAGGATTGTCTCGTTCATAGTTGAAGATTTACAGTAATTTGGTGTTAATTTGCTAATATGTTTGTCATTATTGTTAATTTCGGAATGTTCTTGCATTAGCGCGGCCAATTCGCTGCATAATTTGTCATTGGTATATAAATTATTTGCTTTCAATTTATATGCCGCTTTTTGCTCCGCGAAATCCGTATAATCTGTAGAATTTAAGAAAAGGGTTTTGCGCTGCGTTTGAGGGCGTCAAATCTAGCAACTATAAATTGATCGTCATAAGTCCACACATTAACAGCTTTTTGCTGTGGTTCACGTGAGATATAATCTACAAATCCCATTTATGAAACAAAAAATGATCTATTGAGAAGTCTAAAGGTAGTAAAGCGACGACCCATTGAGTTGGGCAACTTTTATATAATTTGTTTGCTCTATTTTCCTGCATTTTAGACAATAGAGCTCTATGATCTGTTATAAAATTATAACGTTTGCCGTAGAGATATAAATTGAAATGTTCAATTGCTCAGACTTCCCCCAACAATTCGAGCTCGTTGATGCTAAATCGTTCCTCAAATGAGTTGAGGAAACGCAATGCGAACGCATCCGTGTCCCAACCATCAAGTGTACGCTGTTCAAGTGCACAACAAAGACCTTTTCCAGAAGCATCACATTTAATCCGTGTTTTAAGTTCTGTTGTTTCGGCGATTGCTTCTCTAATTAGATTGAAATGTTTTTCATGTTCAGCAGTCCAATTAAATTTTGTATATTTCTTTAATAATGGTCGGAGAGGATGACAAAGTTGTGATAGATTGATTATCAATTTACTTTACCCAGATGAAGAAAAAAGACCACAAATATACTTAATATTTTTATATAGTTGATGAATTGAGTTGCTGAATTGCATCAGTTTTTTTTGCTAATAGAGTCATTATTGATTGTGTGATTCGGTGTTCAAGCCCATGGATTTGGTCTTTTAGGAAATGACACTTTGCTAAATTGATTCTGAGGCTTTCTTCGTCTAACTTTTTGCTGCATGTTCTCACAAGATGTTAGTGGTCTTCAATTCGTCCTCTACTAAAAATGTCATCTAAGAAAAAAAAATTGGTAAGGCCGGTTAGTGTGCAATCGATAGCTTTCTGAAACTGGGCTTGAATATCAGTTAAACCATAGAAGCCTGTTCTGAAGCGGTAATTGCCGGTCATATCACCGCTTACTAGATTGAAATTACAGTGGCAGGCCGTATCAGCGTGCAAACTGTGTTGACTATACGCGTTTTGCAAACTCATCGTTGTGAAGTAGACTGCCTTTTTCGGCGTTTTCGACAGTGTTTGGCAAATGTTTTTAATTAGCGAATCAATATTTGGCATTTGGTACTTGTTTTTATGAATCGATTTGTTGAAAATCTTTGAAGCTCAGGCTATTTTGACTGTTTGATATTTTTTAACTGTATTTAAAATCAGTGAATTGAGGAATTGATCAGAGCATTTTGACTGTTTTCCAATATGTCCTTCCTTTAATAGTTTTTCAAGTCCGAGTTTAATATTCGGTTTTAGGTGAATTGGTAATAATCTTGGCTTTTGATGAGTTACTTGACAGTTTCTGTGAAATTTTGAACTTACTGTTTGATGCTTTGATTTGCCAATTGGTGTTATTAATTCTGGAAATTCCTTTGCTATTGATTGTTTTATGATACATGGGGGTTTGATGGTATTAATTCCAACTTCAGAGAAAGGTTTTTGTGTTATCGTTATTCCTGGTTGATCAAAAAATCTTGTTCTAGGATGTGTCGGAATCGGTCTACGACAAAAGTTATATTTTTGGGAATTGCCATTCGTTAAATTTTACAGGCGTTTTACAGGCGTTTTACAGGCGTTTTTCATGTTCCTAAGAGTTTCACAGAATCAATTGAGAAGGATATAAGTTCAAGTGGTGTTTCCTCTGACAATTTGGTTTGAATACAATTAAAAATTATATGCCTAGTAAGTGAGCAAATGATGACTGAACAAATATCGCCCGACTCAACTAGCAAGTTAGAGTGTGTGTTGCAAAATAATATTTTCATGTTTTGCGATGCGATTGTGGTAGAATTATTCTCTTCTATCATTGTGATGTAATTATCGTTTAGGAATCATATTCAGAACTGTATTGCTTGTTGCAGTTAATGAATCTTACATTTTGAATATCAGATTGATCTGTGGTCTCAGATTTTTCATCTTTATTTATGCGCTTACTTCGTTCATTAATTTTGTGAATGTTTTTTTTCGACATGAAATGCGATGTAGTTCGGAACTCCACGTTGGCTACATTTCCTACCCAAAGCGTGGTAAACCTGACGATTTTGCTATGACCAGTTTTGCCCACAATTCTGACAAAGTCAATTTGCTTTGCGGTTGGATGTATTTCTCTTGCTCTATTGTACACGAGTATTTGCGCGGCGGAATCGAGTGAACTGTTGTATCGCATTTACATCGTTGATGTTGGATAGAACACTCTGTTGATTCTTGTGGACCATTTCCATGTTGACAGCGATGCTAAGTGCTTGTTCGGGTTCAACTGTATTTTTCAAAAATTCGCAATGTATGTCGTCGTAGCTTGTTTGTGATGAAAATTTCCATAATTATAGCCTTCTCGCGGTTTCCGAAATCGCAAATTTCTGAAAGTTTTCGAATGTACTGTAAAATTGCTCTACTGTGTCCCTTTTTTTGTTTTCTTGAGAAGAAAACATAGCAATCGAAAGTGATATTGCGAGGGCGAATGAGGGTGATCTCTAACTTTTCCCACAATTTCAAGGTTGTGAGGTCATATATGTTGTCATGAGGAAATTTTTGTAGTGGAAGACAACGACTCTCAGTTCCGATGCTGAGGTAGAGAAGGGAGACGCATTTCTGATCACATGGTATCCATGGCCTTTTGTCACAAAGAAAGCCTGCCTCAGTTATTTTCCGACAATTTAAATCTCATTGGAAATTGAGTTGGTTATTTCGGATTTGTCGCTCTCCTTTTTCTGCTCAGTAGCATCCTCAATTGGGGATTCGTATTTGGGCTTGGATGGTATGTAAACTCAGGTTGGTTTCGGGTAGTGTGTCTAGAGTTGAGTTTTCTCTAGCCAGGATGGCCAACTGGCCCTGAATTCTCCATTTCTCTCATCTTATTAGTGGATCCGTTGTCGCCCTCTCCCAAAAGGGTTTGGTAGACAAAGGTGTTTTTCGAGATTTGCGTGTGGACTGCGCCATTTCGTACAGAATTTCGATTTTGTATAGTTTTGTTGAATTGCTGTACGGAGTTTGGATTTTAATTGTGCTGAAGAGATGGTTATTTTCGCGGCACGAAATCACACTTAATTTTGTTTAAATTTTTTTTAATTCGGTGGCAATTTTTGAGTTGTATTTGTTCCGCAAACGCCAGTTTAATATTTCGAGTAGTGATTTGTTTAGCGAATGACTTAGAATTCAAATTTATTTGTTTGAGCGTATTAGCTGAGCAGAAACTAGTTGAAAAGGAATTCAATTAAAAAATGTATTGATTAACGAAAGAATGAAATTAAAGTGGAACAAAACTCGATCAGCAATTTGATCATGCACATTACAAAACTGAAAAAAAAACTAAATTTGGGAGTTGGCGGTAAACCACATGAAACAGACAACGCGCACAGAAATATGATTACTGAATCATATAAACAGATTTAATGAGAAGTGAATAACTATAATATGATCTTGAAATAAAATAAAATGAAACTGAAAGGAATATGAACTAAATTGAAAATTAGTTAAATTTAATAAATTAACGCCACGAATGAAGTGTGTAATTTTTCCGCATATGTCACAGTTCTGGCTCGGACAGGCAAGCATCATTCAAAATGGTGGGTGATGAGCTGCTAGGTCATTTAAAATAATGATATGGCTCGAAGTCATTAGCATAAGTTGTGGACAGCACAGTGGGTAACCTGTTGCGGATGCGCGCGGGACATGCGTACTAATGAACAGATTTTTTTTTTCTAAAATTAAATTGTCACCTGGTGTTTTTAAATCAAAGTTGAATCTGCCTGTCTACGTCTCCAGTCAAGCTTACATTGGAACTATTCGCCAAAGGATGAAAATTAATCAACAGAACAAAGCGCCCACATTTTTTAGCATTTCCCAACTTTAGCTAAATGGGCAAGGAGTTTCAGTCAGAATAAAACAGCGTTGATAATATCAGTTTACCATGTCAGCCAAAATTAGTGGATTATTTCAAATCAAGGACTTGTCCTGTAACAAGCCATTACAATAATCAATGTCCCACAAAGAAACCACAACCCCTCTTCGAAACTTGCTCACAAAATTTTTCTGCCCAATTTGCACACGACAAGCATTGCAACCAGACGATGTCTGAAAAAAGTTGTTTCACTTCAGAAATTGATGTCATTTCGTCTCGTGAGACTATCTCAAAAAAATTGGCTATAGATCAGAAGGTTTAAAAAATGCTAAAACTTCTTTGTTTATTCGTAACATTGAGGTCTGTTCATGATCTAGTGATATTCCAAACTCTGCTGGTGTCAATAACAAATGTTCATTGTAAAATAATTGTTTGCTGCTTAATTACGAGAGGAAACATGTTGACCAACTTGCTTAGAAGACCGATTTGACAATAGTGAATTCACAAACTTTAATTTCAGCGGTAAATTAGCATGGAAACATATGAACTAAAGTTAGAAATCAAATCATGCAAAAGTCAAATTAAGAAATGTTGAAAAATTGAAGCTTGAGCTTCAAAACTCCGCGACGAGAGGAGGGCGCGCTTTAAAATTAGGGCTAAATCTGAATACTTTGGTAATAATTAAAAAACTATTACAAAACACATTGAGTTTTTGACTTGTAATTTCTTTCGAAGTTGTTGATCTTCCCTTTGCATTGTAAGCTGCGTTGTTTGTTAGGCAATCTTGTGAGCTGCTGGTTACCTGATTTGGAATGGATCGGTTTGATCTATTTGGCCTCTAATGTTGTTCTGAGTTGCAATTCGCCATCTCGCTTGCGGTGGCTTGACATCTAAAAATTCATTGGAATGTTTTGACAAAATGCACAATCCTCCCACACAACGAGAGAAAAGGGTTAACAATATTATTGAATGTTGGATGACTGGTTGTCAGGAGATGAATAAGTGAAACATTTGGTTTTAATGCAAATGGAATTATGTTGGGTTTGCTGCTACGCTCTTTGAGTTGATCAGTTCTCCTTCATCTATGACTCTTGACAGTTTTACTGCAGGGCGAGTTAGTGTACCTGTTGTGGTGTGAATGTCAAATGATCTTGGTATTCCGTCGGCTCCGTAATGACATTTCGTTATCCGTCCGAGGGGCCAAATACCTATTAGCGTAAATTTGTTGACGTGTAATGCGTACTCTCTTTGAAGTCTTTTCCAGAAGTGGTCCAAAAGCGTTTAAGTATAGTTGAAATCTTTCGTCCTGAAAGTTTTCAAATTTGCTGTGAGGGGGCTAGATGTGGTCGTCTAGGAATGAAGTGGTTGGGTGGAAGGGCCTCTTTGTCGTTGTTGTCAGAAGAATTGTAAGTTATGGGGCGGGAGGTTAGATTGCCTTCCGTTTCTGTCACAATTGTTTGTCACAAAAGTTTTCGCTTTCAGTTGCTGACTTCCTAAGATTATGAGAAGAGTTCTCTTCGCTGTTTGAATTATTCTTTCCCATTCACATCCGAAGTGTGGAGCAACTGGTGGACTCATTTTCCAAACTATGTTTCGCTGCGATAATTATTGAGCAATATAGGAGTTGTCAATGCTGAAATTATCCAAATTCATTACCTTTTTCGATGCTGTAAAATTTGTTCCGTTGTCGGAAATTATTATCCTCTTCTTGGTACAAAACGTCTAATTGCAAATAAGCAATTGTCGGTGTCTAGACTATGGCAAACTTCCAAGTGCACTGCACGGGTTATTAAACACGTGAAAATGCAGATGTACTGTTTTTCAAGCTTGCAAGAATTATCCTCAATATAGAAAGGTCCAAAGTAATCTAATCTCATATTTCTAAATTGCTATAGTTTTTCGGCCTCAGCAGAGCGAAAGCGCGGAAGATCGGACATCGTTGGTGTAATATTCTGAGCTCTCCGTCGGCGGCATATGAAAAATGTCCGGCTGAGTCTTCTTAGGAACCTTCGCAGACCAATGATTAAAAATGTCTGTTGCAGGTGCGCTCTGACAAACTCCGTTCCCATGTGTTGGCAGCTGTTAGTGTGCGCGTCTTGAAAAATTAACTGAGTGACATGGTCTTTGATGTCCAGTATTATGAGGTGTTTTTGATTCCAAGGTTTTGGCGAATGTCTCAGCCTTCCTTTGGCTCGCAAAACTCCATTTGCATCCAAAAATGAATTCAATTGAAGAACTGCATCCCTTGTTTCTAGTTATTGTCCAGTTTGCATTCTAATAATTGTTTTTCTGAAAATGTTTTGTTGTGAAATCTTTGTCAGGTAATTTTGAGCTTCATTCTGACTGTTTAGTGTATCTCTTTTCTGTAAAATGTTTGTTGCTTTGTACACGGTTGTTGTCCTTCTGAGCAATCGTTTCCAAGTTGAAATTTTTGTTGGTGCTATGATAGGGTTTATACACTTAGTAATACAAAATTTGTCGTAGCTGAAAACTTTGTTTGTTCAAAGTTCCAGTGTTCAGGGTCTTGAAAAAAATTTTGGTCCTTGTAGCCACTTCTCTTTGAGCTCTGATGGTTTCAAACTTCTGGTCCCATGGTCGGCAGGGTTGAAATTTCCGGGTTTGTTTTTCCACTCCTCCGCTTTAAAATGTTCCAAAATTTTGTTGACACGGTTAGCTAGGAAAACTTTGTCGTTTGTCTGAGTTTACCATCCTAATGTTGCAGTACTATCCGTCCAGAAGTGAACTGAAGAAAAATTTAAAATCAATTCTGTAACTACAAAACTGGCTAATTCGGCTCACATTGTGGCTGCCTCCAATTCAAGTTTAGGTATACTACTTTGCTTTATGGGGGCTACTCGGGGTCCGCTAATGACACAGTTTACAATTATATTTCCTTCAGTAGTTGTAGATCTCATATAAATTACCACTGAAGTTGCTATATTTTATGCATCTGTGAAGACATGAAGTTGTTAACTGGTCGTTAGACCTATTACAAGGCATCTTTCTGTTGTAATATCTGGCATGCTGTTGAATTCGCAAAACCATTTCTGCAGGTCACTATGAAATTCGGCTGGTACTTCTTCCGCCCATTTCTTGCCTTGTTTAATGACTACCTGAAGAAGGCTTCGAATTCGTATCGCAAATGGCGTTATCATCCCCAAGGGATCGAAAAGCGAAGCTGCTATTGACAAGAGTTGTCTTTGTTGCAACCGTTCAATTTTGATTAGTAAAATGGGTTTCCTAAATATGAAGGTGTCGTTTTTGACATCCCACTTCTGTCCCAAAACTCGGTGCGTTAATTCTGTATCTCTTTCAGTGTTGTCATTTAAAGGAAAACTCGAATCGTTGCTGAAGAATTTCGTTAAGGTGAATCCTCATTTTTTAGTGTTTCTTTGATGCATGTTGTCTGTTCGATTGCTCCTTCTGTTGTCTGGAAACTCTGTAAAAAGTCGTCCATGTAAAAATTATTCAATATTGATTGACTGGCTTCGGGTGATACCTGGTGATTATCGATGGCGCATTTTCGAAGTGCATAGATAGCACACGAGGGCGAGCAAGTTGTACCAAATATGAGTCGCTTGTATTTGTATATTGTTTCGGTGTTGTTTGTGTACCATTGAAACCTTATTGCGTCTTGATCTTCTTTCTTTACTGCTATCTGCATAAACATGGCTTCTATAACTCCAGTAACTGCTATGGCAAACTGTCGAAAGCGTAGTAGGAGTCCAACTAAACTGCAGAGAAAATCTGGGTCAGTTAGAAGCGCTTTGTTCAATGAATGTCTTTTGTAAATTGATGCTTGCGTTTGTTAAACGACGAATCTTATTGTTCTGTTTGTGCTGTATTGGATGACGAGGAAGCTACTACAGTTGGTTGCATGTTGAGGAAGGTTCTCGGTTCGTCTCCTCGAGGTAACTTTTTACAATGTCGTTCTGAATTAAGCTGTTGTAGGTGTCGGCAAACTGTCTGTCTTCATTGAGACGCTTTTCCAATGATCGTAGTTGGGCTTTTGCTAGAAAGTAATTTTTAGGTAATTGTATGTTTTGTTTCCAAGGTAGTCCAATCTCATACCTCTCTCCGTTATCGTTATGTTTTACTGTATCCTCGAAAATTTGTAGGGCTTGATGAAGCTTTTGTTGTGCTTGTTTCTTCACAGGACCAAAATAATTGTAGCAAGTCTTCGTCCAATATCGTCTCTTCTGACTTAACCCTATTGGACAAGGTTATAATACAATTGCATTTGTTCCTCTCTTTAAGTTGTCTATATTTGTTTGATACTGGTACTGTTATTGTCCATCATAATTGCGTGAGAAATCCGTACGGTGTTCCAGGTGGTCCGATTGTGTACTTGAGTGGAACTGTTGCTGTAAAAGCATCGGCTCCTATCAGAATACCTATTCTGTTGTCTCTGATTTGAGGAAAATATATACCGCTTAAATGACCGAAATCCTTACAAACGCTGTTGAGCATCTGAATTGGCACCGTCGGCATTTGAAAGTCTGTGGTAGAAGTCGCAAACAATGGTAAGTTAATGATAGGTCAACTGCTGTCGATTGCTCCAATTTCATGAAAAATTTCTGTTGTTTCTATCGTGTGTGTGTTCTTGGTATAGTGATGCTACGGGGATTGTAACAGATTTCCTATCACTAATTCCTAAAGCATCTGCAATTGTCCTGGTAATTTGCGTATTGTCACTTCCATTGTCAAGGAGAGCGTAAGTTTCAATGGAGACTGTCTCCGAAAACAGTGTTACCGGTATTGCTTAGAGCTGAACATGTGGGGGGATCCAACTGCTCGGCTGGTTATTACTGCAATTGTAGTTCTAGTGCCGGCTATTGCTGCCTGAAAAACTTTGCAAATTTTTGTCTGTTGAGTGCTGATATTGTTGTCTAAAATTTCCCGAAGTTGGCTGCTGTTGCTGCAAATTGGATGTATTTGGCACTTGATGTGATTGCCGTAATAGAAGTTCCAGTTATGTCTTTTGTAGCTGTTAATATTGTTGTAGTTACCATTTGTGTTATTTTTGCTGTTGCTGTTGATGCTGTTGTTGTTGCTGTAGTTGTTGTTGTTGTTGTTGTTTTTGTTGTTGTTGTTGTTGTTGTTGTTGTTGTTATTGTTGTTGTTGTTGTTGTTGTTGTTGTTACTGTTGCATCGGCTTCTGCTTCGTTGCCGGTTGTAACTACTGTTACCATTTTGTCTAGTTTGGTGATTGTAGTCGGGTTTAGTGCTGCTCAAATGTTTCTTCCACGAAGAACTGTTGTTTGTAAAATTGAACTGGTTTCTGTTCAAGTTGTTTCCATTGTGTCAATATTCAGAGGTTGATTGTTTTTGTCCTTGATTACAAGGCTGTGTTGTTTTGAAATTGTTACGGTGTATTGTTGAGTGATGAAAACCGTTACAATTGTCTATCTGACATCTGTATTTACTGTTGCATTGTCCATTTGGATGTTCAGAAAGACAATTAGGGCATAAGTGCAGTTGTCGCACTGTCTGCTGTCTGTCGTTCACAATTTCACTCAAAAATTTTTGGCGTTTTCCTAAATTTTGGCTTTGTGAACAAAGCGGACAAATCTTTCCAGCAATGATCCTTTGTTCAGATTTTCCACGTTGGTGTGTTCTCTCATAGAATGAATTATGAGTGCGTGGCATATCTTCGCACGCTTCGGCATACTTGTCTATACAATCTTTGAAATGAATCAAATTTGAGTTAACAAGTTCTTTGCGGATGACATTTTCGTTCCACTTTATTATCATTGCAGGAGATAGTTTTTCGTTGGCTACTCTGAGAACGGCGGATGATTGCAGGTCCGGCGTAAACTCGTGAAGAAGAAAATTTTGAAGAAGAAATGTGTGAAGAAGAAATGAGTGGAGCTGTCTGGGTTGTCTGTAGAAGGCTTGGGCCAGCGTTCCAGTTTGTCAGGATATGCTGCAATAACAGTTTGTGGTCTTCCAAATCTTCTCTTGAGTTCGGTTATTTTATCGTGGTAAAATTTTCCATTATATGAGTATCCAAAAACGCTTTTCTTTGCGCGATCAGTGAGAGCATTTTGCAGATAGGTGATTTTCTGTGCGTCCGAAAGGGACACATTATCATGTATTGTTGATTTGAAATAACAATACCACTCGTGCCATTTGAGTGGGTCTCCATTGTGTGTCTTCAGTTGTTTCTTTGGCAAATTGATGTTTATGTGCGGGTTTCTCTGATTTGTTGTAAAATGCAGATTACTAAAACGTTCGTTGGTTGAATTGTTAGTGTGTCTTTCAGGTGGTTGCGAAGCAGTTCGAAGTGAACTGTTGGTTGTCTGACACTGGAGCTGTCTTCGTATTCCTCCAGACCGTTCTCTCTGATTTCGTGTATTGCATGAGACTGGTTGCGGCAAGACCTTGTTTGTATTTCCGTGTCAGATGTGTCTACTGATACTGTTGGACGGCTGCAGGTTGTCTGTGTTAATATGGTATTCTCTTTGTAACGAGGTTGATTTTGATTCTTGGGTGAGAAAAAGTTCCTATCCTTTGTTTGTTTTTGTTTTTTCGAAGCAAGAGTTCGTAAATTTGTTAGGCATTTCTCCTGTTGTGTTGTTTGTCAGTGAGTTGTGCTTCCCCCAATATTTTGTAGTTTTGATGCTTGGTTCTCTAAGGAAAACTTTGCACGCGAATCGTTTCGTTGGTTTCTCCCTTCATCGCTGTCACTGTCACTGTCGTCACAGCTGTCCTCTGAGGGACAATTGGTAATAGCTTTTTGTGCTATGAGCGCTTTTGAATTTCTGAGTTGCTTATCTGAAAGCTAATGGCTTTTAAATTTTGCTGAGTTATTTACTGTTGATGTTGTTTGGGGATCCTAATTGTGTTTGTTGGATATCACAAACTGAAATTGTTCGGTAAATTGATTATGCCAATTTGTTCCAATGCGCTCGTTACGTTGATTGCTCTGGGTGCGCTCGGAAAGTTCAGGCTGTCGTTCGTTTCCCTCATTTGAATCCTTAGCTTCAGTATTGGAGGTCTGTTCAACAAATGTTAGAGAAGAACCCTGTTGTAAACTGTTCCGGTCCCAATCTATTCGTTGTTTACTAAATCTTGTGCTGCTGTTTGCTGTGTTTTCTACACTTTGTCCAACGTTACACTTGCAAGATTTGTTCGACACAACTGCATCTCTGCCGTTTTTTCGCTGACTGTCAGGTGAAGAATTGTCGGTCTCATTTCGAATATTCAATTATTGATATCTATCAATGCTGAGTCCGATTTCTTTTGAGACGGGACAACTGGTATTGTTTCTATCGGTCAATGTCGGGCATGCGTCTTGTTGATGTGATAAAGAGATTGCATTGCGCAGACTTCTATCTGATGATGATTCTCTCGAGTTGTTAGAGCAATTATGTCTGTTGCGTAAATGGTATCTCCGTGTTATTTTGGGCTGCAATTTCATTGTGCCTTGCGTATCTGTTTGATACAAAGTCGCATACAGTGTTGTTGATTTAGACAAACCGTTTATAATTTTCTTCCAATTCAGCAATGTCGTGCGTTCACCTGAGCATTCGGCGAGTGTGGTGTTCTCGTTAGTTGTAAGGGTAAACTCGGATATATTATCCAAAAGCTTGTCCATGCATGCCTTATGTTCCAGAAGGGTGTCATACGCGTCATCGGTCTGATACTGTTCCGCAAGAAAGTTTACTGCTGAGCCCCAATCAACCTCACGTCTCATGATTTGTTGGATCAACGTCTGTTTCCTTTTATTTGTTTTTGAAGCCAATTGTTTCTGTCTAATTGTTGTTTGGAATTGTTCAGGTTATTCTTGCTTAGTGCTTAATTAATTTGCAGTTTTCAACAAATTCAGTTTCAGTTTCTGAGCAAATTTAAACAGCGCTATCAAAAAGAGCTCCTGTATTGTTGCGCGCAAGAGTATTCAGTGTTACTTGGGGTTAAGAAGCTGCTCTTTCTACTTCCGTTGTGTGTTTTTGGTTAGTATTCTCTAATCTGTATGCAGCGTAATGGGTGTTAGTTCTTTTAGTTGTCAGCCTATTTGTTGATAAAGGATTATTTTTTCTTTTTTCGAAAGAAAATTCGTTTGTTATGGTTATATGTAAAAAGAGCAAAAAAATATCTCAGATCCGAATTTGTTTTTATGGTGTTGTGTTATAAGTGAAGGTATGGTCTGAGTTTCTTTTGTCCTAAACTTGGTTGGGTCTGTTGGACTTTGCAGATAGTCAGAGAACGTCATTTTTTTTAAAGGAAAATTAATGTCAAAAAAAAATTTTATTACCGACTTTTGATACAAGGGGTTACTACTTGACGTTTAAATCTTTTCTGCAACGAACAACCTAAATCCGAAGCTTTGTCTGCTCTTTAACGTGCCCTCTGAAGTAGAAAGTGTTTTACTGTAATTACCGTGTTCTTTCTTGCTTTACATTTTGTAGAGATTGAAAATTCAGAAACTTCGATATCTATCTAAGATAAAAACACATTTTTTTGTGTTTTTATTTTCTCTATGTGTGCGTATGTGATTGAACACTATCTACTTCAAAGCAAAGAACGATATACACGCATCTACAGCTAATAAACTGTTTTTTAAAAAAAGCCAGTGATTTTTTGCAATAAGTTGTGATGCTGTTTAGGCCTATTTGCACAATAAAACTTTTTCAATGATAAGAAAGACGCGTGGATATAGGTTACTTCGGATTGAGATCTTTATATAACTGTTACTTTGTTCATTGATAGAAAGATAGAACTTCAAAAATTAGTTGCTGGCAAACAATCCTTCCTTCTCTTGTCATATTCTGAATTATTTTCTTTCTCTTTTTGGAATTTGTATTTGATTATGCTGTTTCTGCATTTTTTCTGGTCTTGTTCCATTTTGTGAGTTTTGAATTTTCCCTCTCTTTTTTTCGTATTCGTTGACGGGTTGTAGTTGCAGTTCTAAATTGTTCTAAAATAAAGAAAACATTGAGTTATGTGAATACAGAAATTCGGCACTGAGAAGAGTTCAAAGGTACTCCCCGTCTTTACGTCAATTTTTTTTTCAATTTCTTTACAACTTTAATTTTATCTCAGACGTTATAGTTGCAGTTCAATGTTTCGGGGTCACCAAAGTTGTCCAACTTACTTATAAGATCGATTTGACAATAGTGAATTCACAAACTTTGGTTTCAGCGGTAAATTAGCATGGAAACATATGAACTAAAGTTAGAAATCAAATCATGCAAAATTCAAATTAGGAAAGGTTGAAATATTGAATCTCGAGCTTCAACAAAACATTAAGTTTGCAAAAATTATGTAATTTACTTGTGATTTGAACACTTGCTGCTTTTTCGAAAAAGGTTACCACGAAACGCTTGAGTCTCTGGCTGACCTTCAAAGTGTTTGTTCTGGCGTGGTAGCAGCATCTCTGCTGATGGTGCTGAATTAAGGAGCGCAAATACTTTCTTTGTCATGTAAAAAAATTATGCGCCCAAACTATTTTGTACTCTTTGAAATGTTTCAAATTTCCATATTCTTATTCCACCGTTTTTGAGCAAAAATATGCGGGTGCGGAACTGTATTGCCGGCCAATTTTTGCCTCCGGCCAAAATCGAAAAGTTGTCTACCCATACAGAAAGCTAAGACGAGGCACCATTAGAAAGCTTTTGAAGTGTAGAATTCGAATCCAAAAACAATAAAAACTGTAATTAAACTCTTCTCACTTTTCTGCGTAAACACACAAGCAAAACAGCAGATAACAACAACTTTTGATTATCATCTGTTTTTGTTAAAACATCTGCTTTTTGATGTGCATGTACTGGTAATTGTTAATATCTAAAATTGGAAACTTTCAAATTCTAAAACAAATTGTAATTTTTGCTTCTTTTAATTTTTCCAAAAAACAAATTTTCGTGTTTTCTAGGCGTAAGGGGCGTCCTACCGTTGAACTGAGCTTCTAATAATTTTTCAGATGATTTAGTTGTTCCTTTAATTTCGGCAACACATCAAGTTCCCAAAAATGTAATTAACCAGAACTTATACGCATTTTAAAAACAATTTACAGTTTGCAAATTTTCTCATGTATCCGGATATTTTATGTTTTTTAGGGTTTAAACTTTTGTTTCGCTAGCTTTATCTTCGGTAGTATGTAAACATTGTGCAGCATTGTTTGCAGCGTTTAGCAAAAAATACTATTTTTGAACAAAATGAACTTGAAAGAATTTTTGTTTTTCAATTTTTTAGTCTTTTTGTCTTGATATCTACGTTTGAGCCCATAAACAATCAGAAATTTACCTCAACGTGGTATTAAATCGACAAGTAGGAATCTGATATGAAAGTAATAGCTTTCCTTGCAAAGCCAATTTTGTGCGACTTTTCAATTTTTCAGATTTTCAATGAAATCATTTACCTTGACATTGGGTGAAGTTCATAAAAAAATTGGGTGAGGTTTACAGGGTCTCAAAATTTCTTAGAAATTTTTTGAATTACTTTCAAATTTTGTTGGATTTATATATATAATGGCATCTTTGTATATATATATATATATATATATATATATATATTGCTAATTTTATTTAATGTTTATGTTTATATTGCTATGATAAATATATATATATATATATATATATATATATATATATATATACATATATATAAATACACTTATTTATATACATATATTTATATATATATATATATATATATATATATATATATATATATATATATATATATATATATATATATATATATATAGTTTATATATATATATATATATATATATATATACACACAAAAGTGTACGTTGAAATTCTATTGGAACGTCTTATGCTTTTCTACTGGTTTGAAGAAGTCAACGTAATGTATCAGTAGACAAACTGCTTTAAATTCTTTTGAAGGAATTTTCGTTGATTTTTTTTATTTCTTCTTACAATGTATATCTTTCCTTTTATTTGTTTTTGAAGCCAATTGTTTCTGTCTAATTGTTGTTTGGAATTGTTCAGGTTATTCTTGCTTAGCGCTTAATTAATTTGCAGTTTTCAACAGTTTCAGTTTCTGAGCAAATTTAACAGCGCTATCAAAAAGAGCTCCTGTATTGTTGCGCGCAAGAGTATTCAGTGTTACTTGGGGTTAAGAAGCTGCTCTTTCTACTTCCGTTGTGTGTTTTTGGTTAGTATTCTCTAATCTGTATGCAGCGTAATGGGTGTTAGTTCTTTTAGTTGTCAGCCTATTTGTTGATAAAGGATTATTTTTTCTTTTTTCGAAAGAAAATTCGTTTGTTATGGTTATATGTAAAAAGAGCAAAAAAATATCTCAGATCCGAATTTGTTTTTATGGTGTTGTGTTATAAGTGAAGGTATGGTCTGAGTTTCTTTTGTCCTAAACTTGGTTGGGTCTGTTGGACTTTGCAGATAGTCAGAGAACGTCATTTTTTTAAAGGAAAATTAATGTCAAAAAAAAATTTTATTACCGACTTTTGATACAAGGGGTTACTACTTGACGTTTAAATCTTTTCTGCAACGAACAACCTAAATCCGAAGCTTTGTCTGCTCTTTAACGTGCCCTCTGAAGTAGAAAGTGTTTTACTGTAATTACCGTGTTCTTTCTTGCTTTACATTTTGTAGAGATTGAAAATTCAGAAACTTCGATATCTATCTACGATAAAAACACATTTTTTTGTGTTTTTATTTTCTCTATGTGTGCGTATGTGATTGAACACTATCTACTTCAAAGCAAAGAACGATATATACGCATCTACAGCTAATAAACTGTTTTTTAAAAAAGCCAGTGATTTTTTGCAATAAGCTGTGATGCTGTTTAGGCCTATTTGCACAATAAAACTTTTTCAATGATAAGAAAGACGCGTGGACAAAGTCTTTTTGTTTATAAATGACATTAGGTATAAAAATATGTATAGGTAAATAGGTTTATATAGATATAGGTTACTTCGGATTGAGATCTTTATATATCTGTTACTTTGTTCATTGATAGAAAGATAGAACTTCAAAAATTAGTTGCTGGCAAACAATCCTTCCTTCTCTTGTCATATTCTGAATTATTTTCTTTCTTTTTTTGGAATTTGTATTTGATTATGCTGTTTCTGCATTTTTTCTGGTCTTGTTCCCTTTTGTGAGTTTTGAATTTTCCCTCTCTTTTTTTCGTATTCGTTGACGGGCTGTAGTTGCAGTTCTAAATTGTTCTAAAATAAAGAAAACATTGAGTTATGTGAATACAGAAATTCGGCACTGAGAAGAGTTCAAAGGTACTCCCCGTCTTTACGTCAATTTTTTTTTCAATTTCTTTACAACTTTAATTTTATCTCAGACGTTATAGTTGAAGTTCAATGTTTCGGGGTCACCCAAGTTGACCAACTTACTTATAAGATCGATTTGACAATAGTGAATTCACAAACTTTGGTTTCAGCGGTAAATTAGCATGGAAACATATGAACTAAAGTTAGAAATCAAATCATGCAAAATTCAAATTAGGAAAGGTTGAAATATTGAATCTCGAGCTTCAACAAAACATTAAGTTTGCAAAAATTATGTAATTTACTTGTGATTTGAACACTTGCTGCTTTTTCGAAAAAGGTTACCACGAAACGCTTGAGTCTCTGGCTGACCTTCAAAGTGTTTGTTCTGGCGTAGTAGCAGCATCTCTGCTGATGGTGCTGAATTAAGGAGCGCAAATACTTTCTTTGTCATGTAAAAAAATTATGCGCCCAAACTATTTTGTACTCTTTGAAATGTTTCAAATTTCCATATTCTTATTCCACCGTTTTTGAGCAAAAATATGCGGGTGCGGAACTGTATTGCCGGCCAATTTTTGCCTCCGGCCAAAATCGAAAAGTTGTCTACCCATACAGAAAGCTAAGACGAGGCACCATTAGAAAGCTTTTGAAGTGTAGAATTCGAATCCAAAAACAATAAAAACTGTAATTAAACTCTTCTCACTTTTCTGCGTAAACACACAAGCAAAACAGCAGATAACAACAACTTTTGATTATCATCTGTTTTTGTTAAAACATCTGCTTTTTGATGTGCATGTACTGGTAATTGTTAACATATAAAATTGGAAACTTTCAAATTCTAAAACAAATTGTAATTTTTGCTTTTTTTAATTTTTCCAAAAAATAAATTTTCGTGTTTTCTAGGCGTAAGGGGCGTCCTACCGTTGAACTGAGCTTCTAATAATTTTTCAGATGATTTAGTTGTTACTTTAATTTTGGCAACACATCAAGTTCCCAAAAATGTAATTAACCAGAACTTATACGCATTTTAAAAACAATTTACAGTTTGCAAATTTTCTCATGTATCCGGATATTTTATGTTTTTTAGGGTTTAAACTTTTGTTTCGCTAGCTTTATCTTCGGTAGTATGTAAACATTGTGCATCATTGTTTGCAGCGTTTAGCAAAAAATACTATTTTTGAACAAAATGAACTTGAAAGAATTTTTGTTTTTCAATTTTTTAGTCTTTTTGTCTTGATATCTACGTTTGAGCCCATAAACAATCAGAAATTTACCTCAACGTGGTATTAAATCGACAAGTAGGAATTTGATATGAAAGTAATAGCTTTCGTTGCAAAGCCAATTTTGTGCGACTTTTCAATTTTTCAGATTTTCAATGAAATCATTTACCTTGACATTGGGTGAAGTTCATAAAAAAATTGGGTGAGGTTTACAGGGTTTCAAAATTTCTTAGAAATTTTTTGAATTACTTTCAAATTTTGTTGGAACTATATATATAATGGCATCTTTGTATATATATATATATATATATATATATATATATATATATAGCTAATTTTATTTAATGTTTATGTTTATATTGCTATGATAAATATATATATATATATATATATATATATATATATACATATATATAAATACACTTATTTATATACATATATATATATATATATATATATATATGTATATATATATATATATATATATATATATATATATATATATATAAGTTTATATATATATATATATATATATATATACACAAAAGTGTACGTTGAAATTCTATTGGAACGTCTTATGCTTTTCTACTGGTTTGAAGAAGTCAACGTAATGTATCAGTAGACAAACTGCTTTAAATTCTTTTGAAGGAATTTTCGTTGATTTTTTTATTTCTTCTTACAATGTATATCGCTATGCACTGCTAGTTGAAACCTGAGTTTTTCACCAATTTTTTGAAAATATATTAGTATTTTGGTTTTTTCAAAGTAATTAACAATTAATTTTTCCTTACAGTCAATGTATGAAATTTACCGAAGACGTCGCAACAACTTTTAGGATGATGAGTATGAACTGAAAAAAATTAAAGTGAATAGAAAAAAAAATTCAAAAAAAGAAGAAAATTGTTGTTTCTACCAATGAGTGTCGTGCTGTGGCAAATATAAGATACAGTACATAGCAAACTCAACAACTTAAGCAGTTATCTCCTTCAACAAAAGGTAAATGAGAAAACAAGAAATATCGTAAAGGTATGGCGAGTTCCAATTAAATGAAACTGTGATCAATGAAATATTCAAGTGTAATCAAACAGCAGCAAATTTACCAAAAACTTTAAACAGATAATTCAATAACATAACCATATAAAGAAATAACACAAATTGAAGAGAGATTAAATTTTTATCAAATCTTAGCCAATTTGGGGCCAGATTTCAATCAATTTTATATAAAATTTTGCGTCAGAAACATTTAAAAATTGACAGTTATTGACAAATGTCAGGCAAAGGGAACCCTTCAAGTTCTAGTAAATTGAAAACTGTACTAAATGCCGCAAACGGCGAAAAAAATCTTCGACAAAGTTTTCAAATGGACTGCCGTTTATTATGTCACTCTTATTAATAAAACTCATTACCATGCTTTTTCCCTAATTGCAATTTTTGCAACAAAAGAAAGATCTTTTTTGTGTTTTTTTAAGTCTATTGGGACATCTTGTGCTTTTCTACTGATTGGAAGAAGTCACCTTGCTGTATAAATAGACAAACTGCTCTAATTTTTTTCTGGACGGAATTTGGTTGAGTTTTTTTATTTCTTCTTACAATGTTTTTCCTAGACAACATAGAAAGAGAGAGCGAGAGAGCGAGAGAGAGAGAGAGAGAGAGAGAGAGAGAGAGAGAGAGAGAGAGACCAGTGATTTGCGCCTAGATGCAGGACAGAATGTCAGAGATTTTTTTCTACGTTGACAGACTAGTTGTTCTTTTGGGTTGTTCTCTGTTGCCTCAAATCATGTCTGAGTCATAAATGTAAACGTATCTATTCTGCCCCCCCCCCGCTTCATATACTCATATCCTTTAAAACCCGAGGCCCACATGCTATTTTTGGGGTCTTTTCCATTATAGCCCCCCCCCCCCCCCCCCCCTGGTAGTCAGATGAACTATAGCCAGCCCCCCCCCCCCCCAAATCCTGGTAATTATACCATAAGGGAGGCTATAATTTCGTGGAGGGTATAATTTTGTGTGTGTGTGTGTGTGTGTGTGTGTGTGTGTGTGTGTGTGTGTGTGTGTGTGTGGGGGGGGGTATAATGGGAAAGACCGCTGTTTTTTTTTTAACAAAGTACCGTCTTCTGTAGCAGCACATAATTTGTAGGGGGCAATAAAAATACTGGCTTAGGAGACGAGAAGAGATGAGATCCGAATAAATTTAGCTAAACTTTTTCGAAATTGAGAGCCGATTTAAAACAAATTTTTGGATTCTTCTAGTTTCAGAATGACATAATTACAAAACTGTTCTATCAATTTCAAACAAAAAGTGGATCTTTTCTGTTTCTGCCCCCAAGTACGTTTTGCGCCCCCTGTTACAGAGCACGTGCCATTACATAGTAAGTCATTATGTAAATATATGGCACGTGCGTCTGGGGGTTGCAAATAATATGCGCCCACCAAGCGGGGGGCATAAACGGAAAAGTATCCAATTTGGGCATTTTTGAGAATTATCTGAGGTGCAATTTGTTAAATTCACTCACTGGCACTACTCCTATTTGATTATAAGAAATAGATATGTCACAAATTCAAATTTTTCACTTACTTATCTCTTCTGTCCCCCCAGCTTAGTAGACATACAACTTTTAAGCCCCCAGGCGCACGCGCTATTTTTTACATAATGTGCTATAGAACAACACATAAAAATGTAATCGGGGACAGAAAAACACTGGGGGCCGAAACCGAATGTATCCTATTTTTGATCAGATATTTTAAAACTAAACCCCTCTTAAATGACTGATAGATTCTATCACAAGCGCAAACAATTGAGCTGGCTTAAAATCTATAACCAACCAAGGCGAAGACATCAATTTAAGAGAATCAGGGTTATTTTCTATGCTTTTTAAATGGAAAATGGGACCCAGACAGGCGGTTAAAGCACAAAACGGCTTTACGTGTTCAGTGATTTAATCAGTCGTAGCATTTAGCACGTGCTTTCTAAATTGCACTTTTGAAAACCAAAGGCAACCAAGTTTTAAACAACTATTTACAGGATAAATTTAGATCTGTACCATGGTTAAGGAGATTTAGAGTTTTTACAGTTAAGCACTATAACAACAGACGGCCAAGAGACCTAATCGCAACAGATATTACGACTGAAAACTTCTGGAAAATTTTAGCACAATCTTAAAAGACTGCTGAGATCTGATTACGCAATCAAACAAAGAGAAAGGTCTAAAATGTCGCTCGGAATAGTTTCCTATCTTTTTAGTTTTATGATAAGGTCTGATATCGATTATATTGATGAGTTGGACTCATTCATTACCCCCCCCCCCCACCCTCCGAAGAGAACCAGTTAATGTGTATTTACACCAAAGCAGGTGGGCACCTATTACCTATCATGACAACTATACGTAAGATGATAAGTTGGTGGAGGGGGGGGGGGGTTTAGAGGTTAGTTTGCGTTTATACTGGGAAATCCCAATATTTTAAAATCATTTCTGGCTGGTATACATCCATTCAACGCTAAAACGCTAAAAAAAGGTCTTATGGTATCAAATTTGGCATACAAAACAATTCATAGATAAAACATTAAAGGAATATGGAGAAAATGAAACGATTCCCTAAATACCGAAGAAGCTAGTGTGTAGTTGTGATGGCGGCAGCGGACTTTGTGTTCAAAGTGATAGTAGTGGGAGACAGTGGAGTGGGAAAGACAAATCTCCTTCTCAGATACACCCAGAGTGAGTTTGACCTCAACCACGCCAGTACCCTCGGGGTGGAGTTGAGTCGAGTGGAACAACACATTGATGGAGATCATGTCATGGTGGACTTTTGGGACACTGCAGGTTATAAAGGCAATTGCCCCCCCCCCCAATATTATGTATGGGGGTCATGCACTGAATAATGTAGAGTTTTGTACTTTGCGTAGAAGGCTTCTAGCTGGGGACTGGCCAGCGCCCAAAACTCTATCAAAATTCCGAAAGATTTCTTTGGTGGTTTTTCTTGTTGTTGGGAGTGTACAGTTGTGTCACCAAATTTGTTGCTCTCGACTGCTTGAAAACTTTACTCCGTAAATAATTGATAATCAAAAACTGTAATACCAGCAACGGATATATTCTGCCCCCCCCCCCTCAAGTGCGTTTATGACCCCCAGATACAAATTATATGTTGTTATAGAGCACGTTACTATGTAAGAAATAGCACGTGCGCCTGGGGGTCATAAAAAATTACGCTCACTAAGCTGGGGGGGGGGGGAAACACAATGGATCCCCAGCAACTATTATAGTTATAGTCAGAAACATCTAATTGAATAACTTCAAGAATCCAAAAAAAAAATTCTTTTTTTTTCTGTTTGGTATTGTTACGGAACCCATCACGTTTGGTTTTTCTACATAGAATCAGAAATTTACAAAAATACCCCATGGAAACAACAGGTTTTAATGGTTAAAAAACTAATGGAAACAAAAAAATCAACAAATAAAAACACAGTCATGTATTTATTCGTTCAACAAATAAAAAATCAACAAATAAATACACAGTCATGATTTCGTATTTGGTCCTTTGTTCTAGTTTAATCTTTAAAACCCCATGGAAATAACAGGTTTTAATAATTAAACTAGAACAGTGAACCAAATACGAAATCATGGCTGTGTATTTATTTGTTGAGAGCAATTCAAAAAAATTTTGTTTTGTTTTGTGTATGTGATAAAATAACTTACTTAAAATAAGGTGCGAAGCAGAAAATGATTGGTCTTCTTTCAACATAAGTGCTTCGTATTGGAACTGTTTGGCGAATTGGCTAGTTAAATGAATTTTTTAGACGATCTTCAACGTACCTTTTTTTTGTTTTCTTTTCTTTTTTTTTCCAAAGGCAACAAGAATAGCGATATCCGCTTCTCTTGCTGCCTGAGGACATTACAAAAAAATATTACTCCTTGGCTTTGCGACATCCGCATTGTCCAACTTTAATTCAGGTTTTTTTCTTATTATTTTCAGACAATTCAGCTGCGACATCCGAATTGAACTTTCTGAAAAGTGAGTGGTGTGTTTTCTGTCAAGTTGAGCGATATCCGCTCTTCTTGTACGCAAATGACCACACTGTAATTAACAATTAGATTCAAAATAACAAATACAGCAGAAAAAAAATAGGTAAAATTATAATGGAGGAAAACCGATCGCTACGTTTTTTTCAAAAACAACGATGTCTTCAACACATAGTCTACTTCTTCAAAACATAAGGTCTCTAAGAAAAAATATTGATGAGCTGCAGATTCTCATAAAATCGTTGAAATCGCAGCCATCTTTTCTTTGCTTGACTGACACATGGTTATCGGACAATCATACAAATCACCTGATCAAAATTGACGGATATGATGAACCGTTAACTTGTATCCTTCAACAAAAAGGGGGTGGTGTTGCTATTATCTCAAAGAAAGGAGGGATCTTTTCCGTTTGTGCCCCCCAGTACGTTATGCTCCCCCCAGTGACAGAGCACGTGTCCTTACATAGTAAATCATTATGTTAAAATATTGCACGTGCGTCTGGGGGTTGCAAATAATATGCACCCACCAAGCTGGGAGGGCCACAAACGGAAAAGATCCGAAAGGAGTACTAATGGAACTTCACAAAAAACACAAAATAACAATATACAAACTTTAACAGCCAAGAACTCTGGAGCCGTTGCTATCTATGTAACGGCTGTTTACATGAAACCCAATGCTCCTGTAAACGGTTCCTTGATTGCGCTTGAAAACCATCTTAGTGATATCTACTTACAACCAGATGACATAAATATTCTATGTGCTGATGTTAACATTGATCACCTCAGGGAATCGAGCAGAAAAACTAATCTTCAAAAAAGTCTCAGCTGTTTTGGTTTGCAATGTTTGAACTCAAATAAACCAACGAGAGAAACTGAGCAGAAAAGTTCAGTTATTGATGTCGTCTACTCTAAAAAAAAATCCAAGAAGAGATTTTAGAGACATCAATAACTGACCATTATACTCTAACGGTACCGAGAGTTGCAATCGCAACACAGGAAGATAGGAAAAATACCCGCTATCGAAACTGGAATTTGTTGTAGAACCGCGAATCGAAAGAAAAACTGAGTTTTCTAACACTTATTGAGCTGCAAAAGTCCAAAAACTATTTGAAACGAAGGATATAAACTCATGCTTTTAACACTTTAACTTAAAAGTACAGGAAATAGTAAATAATTTTATTCCTGAAAAAATTAAAAAATCAGGACAAAACAAAAAATGGGTTGACAACCAAATCAAAAATTTGTCTAACAAAAAACATCTTTTGTATAAAAAATACAAAACCGAGAGTTCACTGGAAAATGGGGAGCGTTATTGCGCTGTAAAAAGACGGCTAAGAAAAATTGTCGGCAAAAAGAAACAATTACATTTTCAAACACTAATTGCTGCCGAAAGCAAGTCAAATAATAGGTCTTTTTTCGAAACATTTAAGCTTCTAACCGGGAAAGAATCTGGATCAAAGCCAAATTTGACTGTCGAGCAGTGCCAGGAGTTTAATCAGTTTTTTTTTAATTCTGTCGCAGAGAAAATGAACAAAAAAATGTAATGGCAATTGGAATCCTGACAAAATTCCGCAAGTGCGCTGCTCAATGTATCTTCCAAATGTTACTAACGATGAGGTTGAAAAAACTGTAATGTCCCTAATAACAAAATACACAAGTGACTGTTTTGAGATAAGTGTTTTCGTAATACAGTCTTTACTTTTTGGGATTTTAGACACACTGACATTTCTCATTAACAAAGCACTGAAAGCACAAACATTCCCAGAATGCTTGAAGAGGGCAGTTGTTGTCCCAATTTTTAAGTCTGGAAATGTTTCTGGAGCTAATAATTATAGGCCCATTTCGTTATTACCTGCCATATCGAAAGTCTTTGAAAAGATTATCTACATAAGAATGACCAGCTTTCCCAAACATACAAATCAACTGCACAACAATCAATTTGGTTTTCGATCAAAAATGGGCACCATAGATGCCTTGATATCAGTTGTAGATTCAATCAGAAACAATTTGAACAAACCAGCAATTTCAACACATGCAATCTTTCTGGACTTAAAAAAAGGCATTTGATACAGTAGATCATTCAATTCTCGTAGGAAAGTTGTGGAGAATGGGATTCCGTGGACCTATCAATACCTTACTAAAAAGCTATCTAACAAACAGAAAACAAAAAATACGTTGCGGAGATACTGAATCCTCATTTTTACCTTTAAGAATAGGTGTACCTCAAGGCTCAATTTTGGGACCATTACTGTTTATCATGTATGTAAACAATCTTCCGGAGGCTACAGCAAACCTAACGATGACGAGCAGCTTTGATACAATTCAGTCAATCAGATCGTAGTCAGCTTGTCTTAGGCATGAAACAAACAATTGATTGGTTGGACAAAAATAATTTAACTTTGAACTTCGATAAAACTTTTTAATTCAGTTTCCAAAAAAGGTGGATACAAAAGCAATCAAATATCATTTGAGAGAAACCACATTGAAAACAATAAATCGGTGAGGTATCTTGGAATCCTGATTGACGAAAAACTATATTATAAAGATCACATTCAGTATTTGATTCATAAAATGAATGTTTTTTGTGCTACATTCTATAAGCTGAGAGCTGTCTTACACAAAAATCAACTAATTTTTGCGTACAAAACTTATATGCAACCGATCTTACAGTATGGAGTTTCATTCAATCTATGGTACAACTGCAAAGAGTGACATCAAGGAACTTAAAAACAAAATCAAACATCTAGTGAGAATTATATATGGGAAACGTAAATTTGAGTCAATTAAAAACTTCAGAATTGCAGCAAAAAATTTATAACATAGAAGAGTTATATTTATATGAGCTATTGAAATTAGTTATTAAAAAACAAGAGAGTTAAATGAGCACAGTACAAAAAAAGTTTTTTTGGGAATGAACAATTTAAACAAAAATAAAACACCGAGAATATGCGCAAAACACTTAAAATTTTTGTGTTAAGGACCAATTAACATTAAGATCATTTCAACAAGAGCCAGAAAACTGTTGGTAAAAATACTAAAATTTCTACCTCGTTTCATTGAACAAATAGCAAAACTGTCTGTAATAGGTTGTAAAGATTTTGCTAATCGTTTCTGTGATAACTTTATTTTAGGCAGTGCTGATTTGCTAGAAGGTTTCTACTGAGTTTTTTTCCTCGTCATGTTTCTCCGTACCAAATGATTGAAATAAATCAAGACGTTCAATTTTCTGCTTCATGAGGCACCACATGACGAGGCAACACTGCTTTTTGGTGGTCTCTCGTTTCAGTAAGTGTGTATACAGAAAGTGTAAAAATATATACATTTTTTTGTTTGTCTGTTCCGAAAACAATTTATTATTATTATTATTATTATTATTATTATTATTATTATTATTATTATTTTTATTAAAAAATCTTTGCTCCGACCATCCGCAAAATGAAAACGCTTGGTAAATCTTTTTATCTACATACAGGCATGTGCCATATTTTTACATAATGATTTACCGTGTAATGGCACGTGCTCTGTAACGGCGGGGTGCATTGCGTACTGGGGGGCACAAACGGAAAAGGTGCAATTTACCTTTAATATATCCATAATTACCTTAACAATTATATTTCAGGCCAGGAACGATTTAAGAGTCTAAACAAAGTGTACTTCAGAGGAGCACATGGAGTGATTCTGGTGTATGACATCACAAACAAGCACTCGTTCGAACAACTCAAGTCATGGTATAAAGTGGCCAAGGACAACGGATGCGACCCTGTCAAGGTATTCAAAACCAATAATTGAGTCTTTTTTATTATAGCCCTGAGTAATTCAATTCACAAAAAAGAGCACTCTTTTTTAGATCTATTTTGTTTTTATGCCCCCCAATTACGATTTATGCGTTGTTATATAGCACCTTACTGTGTAAAAATGGCACGTGAGCCTATGGGGGGGGGGGCGTAAAAGTTAAATGTCCAGTAAGCGGGGGAGATATATCCCAAAAGTTTGTGGACAAGAAGCAGCTGAAAAAAGGTGCTGATGGCCTAATGCTAATAATGTTATCATTAATAATTCGTCTTAATATCTTACACAGTTCACAATCTTTAAGCAACCACTAATCTGAGGGACAAAAATTCAAAAATGGCAAAGATCCAAAAAAAAACATTGTTAGTTCTTTTTGTATCAGCAATTAGCAAACAGAACTTATTAAAAATTAAAATAAAGGAATTGAAAGAAAAGAAAGAAAAGCTAAAAGTAAGAAAAGATATGCTAAATCTACTATTTAGATTTCTTAGCAAACGTGTTAACTAATACAGCTGACACCTATGAGGGGGAAAATTTTGGATTTTCCGTATGTTTGATCAGAAAATTTATTAGACTTCGCGAATCTTTTACAATTGTGCCCTCCCCTCAAGAAAATTATGCACCCCCCAGATCAAGAGCGCGTGCTGTTACACAGTAATTCATTGTAAAAATGCGGAACGTGCATATGGAGGTGCAAATAAAACGCTCTCACTAAGCTGGGGCACAAAAGGAAAATATCCAACTTCGGACAACATTTCATTTCAGCGACTTTTCAATGCCCTACTCATCCCGGAAATATTTTTTTGTTGTGTAACTGCTTCATCGCATTCCTTAAATTTTTTTTGATTTAGTATCCTAATTCCAGAAATGTTAAAAATCCATTATTTCAGCACATTTGATTATCAAAAATTCCTTATGATAAAAATTGTATTTTAATAGCCATTTTCATAGTTCCGTTAAATGACCACTAAATTGCAATACAATAGGGAAAACCCAAAGAAAATTTTGTGAGCAATTCAACCAATAGTGAAAATTTGTAATTTTTCTATCTGAAAAGTAAATAAAAATTAGGGAAAAGAGGCAATAAATTAAGTACCCGGATCCTAGTAACATTATTAATCAGCGCTGAACTACAGTATTTCTCAGTCTGTATTTTTACTATGAACGCATTATGATCATGTCACTTTTTAGCACGAAAAATGTAATTTCAGACAAAAAATTTCGAAAACTCTACAGATTAAAAACAGCATTGAGTTTTAAAGCTTAGAAAAGGCTGGCCAGGATTGATTTACAGTCTGTTCACTCTCTGATCGGTGATCATATCAGAGCATAAAAGACATGTTTAGCAAAAAAAACGGTAATAAGCTAGGCTAGCAAAAAAAAACAAGATGCACAATAGTTCAATTAATTTTGATTACTGGATCTATCATGCTTCATAATGATTTTGTATACAACTATGGCACTAGGGTCTGGGTATGGGAGAAATGAGAGAAAATAACTGAAATCATTATATTCTTCATAATCTGAAAGTCAGAAAAAAAGTTATTTAAGAGAAGCGCCAAGAAGACGACAAAAAAAGTCAAAAATTGTTGAAACTTACATGGTTTTCATAAAAAATACATTTTCATAAGATACATTTGAGGCAATTAATTGCTTAAGACGCAGAGCGCCAAATTTCTACTCAGTTAAATGCGTGGAGAACTCATCTTGGTAAAGAAAACTTGTTTTACTTTTTGGTGACTTTTAGACTTTTAATTCTTCGGCGCCCAGCGCAGTCTTTTGATCTCAGATAAAATAAGCAGATAACAAAAAACCGTCATAGATAAGCATTTGACCAAGTTTACCACCAATAGAAGACAATTTATTGTTGAAAACTAAGTTAGAAGCAACTATGAACCTGCGATTGAGATCTGTACACTTTTTAGTCCCTGACCGTCTATGAACCTATGTTAAGTGCAATTCCACTAGATCATTTTATTTTCACAAAAAATCTTTAAAATTGCAGATGAGTAATATTTAAAAGGCTTTAAATGTGATTTTGAAAGAAGATTCATTAGTCCACATTGGGGAAAGATAAAAATAGAGAAGGAAAGAAAGAAATCATTTCATTAAAGGTTAAAGATGAGTGCTAGGGGCCTGGAAATCAGCAAATGTTGAAATGTGTACGCTATGCGCTTGATAATCAAATTGTGAGAGCTTAAATGATTCAACACAAAAATTTCAAGCGAGAAGAACCAACTAAAAAGAAAAATTAGGTAATTGAAAATGCAAATTGATACTCTTATAACCAACAACAAAACAATTTAAATGCATGCCAAAGAGAGCTTTCATTGTTAATTGTTAAAACGATCCGTGGGCGAGAAAATTACATTTGTTTTTTTTTTGCTATTGGTTTGCTATAAGTTTTTCGGAAGTAAAGACAGAGATATGTCAGCAGCGGTTCCAATTAGTTTGTATTATTTTTTAGTATGGAAACATCGAATATGATGTTTCGAATGCTAGTTTTGCTACGTAAAGATTAAGAGATACATTCGTAAAAACACCCAGGTTGAGGCGCCACTGGTAAAAATTGAACTGGATATGTGTTAATTGCATGCAAACTTGAGATGAAGTTGTTCCATTGATTAAGCCGCTAAAACTTTCAAACCAACCATAAACTTCCTTGATTTTCTCACCGCATTTCTCAAAAGTTTCCAACGCTCACAACCTCCCCGTAACGTGTTGTTAGAAATTCTTTAAATATATAGCAAGAAGTTTTTAAAAGAGGACTAAGGGGGATTCATTGGAACTCATTGAAAATATTAATCAATTGCAATTGTTTGGCCACCCAATGGCGTGAATCCGACTTAAAAACGAAATGATTTTAAAAATATACAAGAATTGTTGGCGCAATGGTATGTCATAGATAATCGTGAGCAGAAACATTTCTCAAAGTTGGTTGAACTATTGTACTTTTGTGGCAGGCCACTTCCACTGTGGTGAAATCCAAATTTCGACCTAATCCCTAGCAAAAAAAATTATCTCGTTTTCACTATTTTCATCACTAAAAATGTGGGAGCTTTGCATTGAAAAATTTCAATTGTATTGCAATGTCATGTTTCTAGGTGAAAACTTGGCCCAAATATAAGCAAAGTGAAAATATAAAAGAAACCAATTTATGCAAGTACCGAAAAGTTAGTTATCGCTGCACTGATCAATTCATATTTTCAGCACAATGAAAGTAACAATACTTTTTCATATGAAAGGACACTATACGAATGGGCTCATGTTAACAGAAAAAGTCGACCGGTGGTTTCTGTATCCTAATTTTGTTCGATTGGTAGCATCAAGGGTATTTTCGGACTGATTGCAAAAGAAAAAATGCTTAAAGCTTCTGACAAATTTGAAGTTCTTTTAACATCACATTATATATATATATATATATATATATATATATATATATATATATATATATATATATATATATATATATACTTTACTTCTTTACAATATAATATTAGCTATAAATACTCCCCCACTCATTTCAAGGATGGGCTTCCAGACTCAAGACAGGTATTTTCCAAAGCAACATAGGTTGGCAACAGGGAGATCCTGTGAGAACCAAGCTGATAGTCCTGACAAAGTTTCGGTCGCGCCTTCCACCTGTCCAATACCACATTTAAGTCTGTTTGTTCTGGCCAATACTCAATTTTAGTCCAGCCAGACTACCAGCTTTCAGCGCAATGGAACGCCTGCCTGCGACCCAAGTCGCTCTGGTCAATAACAGTGTAGAGTGTGGGACGTCATCAGGGGTTTAATTGTGTTTAGTGCGTCTACATGATGATTGGCAACAAAAACGACTTGGAAGACTTGAGAGCGGTCGATTCCTCAGAGGGGGTTGTGTTCGCCCGGACTATCAACGCCAACTTCTTCGAGACAAGTGCCCTCAGCTCAGACAATGTCGAGAACGCAATGAATGACCTAATCGAAGAAATTCACCGTCAAAACAAATCGGGTCTTTCTATGCAAAATGAAGACACAGTTCAACTCAAGGAAGGTCGAGAGATCAAATCAAAATCAGGATGTTGCTCGAAGGAGTGAAAGAATTATGAACAGCTTTGGGGTTTCAGTTGAAACCATGCATGAACACAAATGAGATAAAATTATTGAGAGGCGACCTTGAAAGAAAAAATTGAGTTTTGCAACATCGTTTTGGTTTGATAATGCAGAAAATATGCAGAGATTGAGTAAAATTCAAAATTTTGATGGCGTTCAAAACAGTTTTTCCAAATTGTCCTAAATTATATCTAAGTTGACCCTAATTTTTTTTACTAGTTGTGTTTAAACAAGTATAATTAAGGGGGGCTAGCGGAAAAGATTCCACAGCTATTACTCCGACCCATTTTCAGCGGTTCGGAGGGTCCGATAGGTTATTTGGGTCCTAACACTATTTCTAAATATCTTTCTAGCGGCCGCCACAATTTGTTGGATGATTACTATTTGGTGATTAATACGCTAAACAGTAATTGTCATGATGGGGGCAGTAATTTTTTTTGAGGGGGCGGCGGGGGGGGGGGGGGGTGGAGAGGCTATAATGAGAAAGATGCTACAATTGTTTGACAAGCAATTGCTTAGTTTAATGGTCATACAGAAATCCTGTTATTCATACAACTACAAGTGCGATATCTAGTATTGACAGATTTATATTCAGTTTTAGGTTTTTTTCAAAAAAAAAATTGAGAACTTATTTAAACCTTTTCTGATTGATGCAATTTTGTTCTCATGTATTCTCTATCAGCATAAAGTAGCTCATTTTAGCATCGAGCTTTCAAGCGACAGCTGAAGTTTGAATCTTTCATATTAGCCCCTAACTTTAACGGGGGCTAGAATCTTTAACACACAAATAGTTAAACCTTCAGTAATCTCATCAATATCCATCAACTGGAAGTGCAGATGTTAGGTTGAGCAACACGTGGTGTTTATTTTTCAGGGAAAAAGAAAAAAATTGAATACTGCCTGGTCATATAAAGGTAAATTATGAAAGTAAATACAAAATGTGTCCACCAAAGTTTGAACGACACGCGGTGTTCATATAAAGGTAAAAAGTCCAGGAGCCGAAGAAAGTTTCTTTTTAATGTTTAAATACCTCTCAAGTTAAGCGGTTATGATATTCAAGAACATTGATTATCCTTATTATTTCGGAAAACGATGGAATTCATACCACATAACTACAAAAATGGAAAGTTTACTTTATTCGGAAAAAGTAAAAGTGAAGCCCTAACACTGAGTATATTGAACTTTTTTCTGATTACAATGAAAAAAATATGGGTTGCGTCATTTAAATGGAAAAGTGGGCTAAAAAGAAAAAAATTCAAATATAACAAGGGTTTGTTCTTAGGGAGTCCAGACCTTCTAAATTGGAATTTAAGTGAAAAATTTTGAAAAAGTGCCCAAGTTCAAGTGATAAGACAGTTTTCTAATCACTGATATTCATATTAGCAACAGAATGGCAATTGAATGAATAAAATAATGAGCAAAGAAAAATCAATTGAAATAAGCCGATCACTGCTTGAGACCGCTGTTATCCTGAGGAAAAAATTGTAGGTTGAGAATAGCTCATAATAATTTATCTACACTGATACTTTTTGAGCGTTGCGTGAATGTTATATGAATGAGCGCGGCTATTTTTGAAGTGCAAGGTAATTTTTTTAAAGTAATTTTTATGTAATAAATATAGTTCAGGAAAATTTAGTTTGACAAAAATATGATAAAGTCGGCTTTAAAAAATGTAAGGTAAGAATTCCCTTGTTTCAACTTTACTTGAATGTTGCTCGAACATAACATTTGTAATAAATTCCCGTACAAAAAATGTAAAGATTTAGATCTATTCAATCCTTTATGTTTAGGTTCTCAACATTTTTTATTTTCGAGAAACAATGAAATATCTGATGGCTGGGAAGCGGAAGACAGAAAACCAAGATATGGTTTTGAACGTCTAATAAACATTTGAAGGTTCATAATTTCTTACCAAATAACCTCTGCCCCAAGATTCATGTAAATCAAATAAAATATGTAATTTTTTATAAAGTACAAATAACATACATACATAATAACAAACGCAATTAATTCGGTGAAGCGGTCATCTCCTCGGCTCAACAAAAGTTTTGATGCCTAGTGTAATGTCATTTGCATCTTTTTGTTACTCGAAGCACAGTGATTTGTTCTTCAACAGCTCAACTGCTGACAGTCAATCAGAAGAGCAATAAGGTGATCCACTGGGTCCACTTTTGTTTTCATTGGCAATCTGGCCTCTTATTGACGAAATTGAAAGCAAATTACCAAATCTCTCGCAACATTGCTGGTATCTCGATGACGGAATTATTGCGGGAACCGAGATCGAACTTTGTAAGCGTTATAAATTCTCTCAGAATCAGGAGAAAAGTTCAATTTAGAACTCAGGAAGGATAGACGCGAGCTATCGTCAATAAAAAGCATGGCAAAAATTGACACTTTGATAAAAAGGAACTGTATAGACTGAAATTTGGGAGCTGCTATAGGACCTGATGCATTTGTTTTGTTTTGTTTACTCAAAAACGTTAAAAAAATTAGAGGAAATTCTAGACAATTCAGCATACGTAGACGATCCTCAATGTGCTCATGGTATTTTGCGTTTTTGCCTTGGTGCTCCCAAAATGATCTACACTTTGCGATGCAACTCTCCTTCGGATGAATCAAATAAACCCTACAAAAATCTGATTTGGTGCAACCTTTGAAGGTATTCTTGGAGATTTGTTGTCAGAAAGCTCTTGGGACCAAGCATGCCTCCCAATCAATAAAACCGGCGTAGGAATAAGACGACCAGTAGACAGGTTCAAGCTGCATACGTTGGTTCCGTTTTTCAATCCTTTGTTCTTGTGGAAAAAATAACAGGCCATAATCCAACTGAAGACATCTCATTTCTGCAGGCAATTGAAAAATTGGGCGAAAATGCGACTATATATCCCTCTTTAAAAAGTTCAGGAAAAATATGATTACGCAGCCTTCAACAACCTAATAGGAAAAAAAAAGTTCCGTAAGACAAAAGTTCGTTAGCAATCTCTTTCTCTTCCGCAATCTGGTGCCTGGTTATCCGCAGCCCCCATTCCAGCTCTCGGACTACACCTATTTTCCAATGATTTCTGTGTTGCTCCTAAACACTGACTGGGCGTAAAATTGTACAAGAACGAGAGAAAATGTCCTTTTTGTAAATCTGGGACTCTAGATCTAATGGGAGAACATGCCATGGTCAAGTTGATATGATCTATCGTCATGAGCGTATGCGAGACGAAATTATATCAGCTTGCTCGGAAGCTCATTTGTTTGCCGTCTGTGAACAGAAACGTGTACTACCCGACAATAACTATAGACCGGGCGATATTTTCTTACCTGTATAGAGTGCCGGCCAACCAGCAGCATTGGACGTTACCGTCACTTCTCAATTGCAGTCACGCCTCATTATAAATGCGTCGGAGAAGAGTGGTTTCGCACTGTCAGCGGTTGAGGACAAGAAGTACGAACAGTACGCATAGAAAGGTAGTGCAGTCGGGATTCAATTCATTCCTTAGGCTTTTGAAACGTTTGGAGGACTTTCAGAGACATTTCGTGAGTCCCTCAAACGAATTCCTACTTTGAGGCTGACAACAAGGTTTGCAGCCGGCGGGGTTGTCGGTAGCTTTCAGTAGGTTTTCTCAATTAGTCTCTATTACAGCATTTCGGGGACTGCAATCATGCTCCTTGCAAGGCATGCAAGGTTAAAGACACATATGAAACGGGAGCAAATCTTTGAATCCTTATTCCAGAAGCTAAGAGATTTATTTCAGAATAAGAAGAGTCCAGATTGGTCCTGTTATGATGAGCTAACGCTTGCAGCAAACGGGAGCTTTATTAATGTGTAGTTCTTCTGTTTTTGTTCCTACCTGACCAAAATGGGGAGAATAAAAACAAACATTTTTTATGTGGAAAACGAAAAGACTGGTGAAATGTGATTCGTAGACTGTTGATATGTTGTATTGATAACCACCGTTATGTTAATCAAGCTAATTGTCAATTTGAAATCCATATAAAATTGAAATTTTTGGTTCATTTATAAACAACCAAAAAAATGCGATCCTTTTTCTACAATAATTAGTGCAGAAATTGGCTCGAAGAAATAGTTGAGAAAATTTTGCCCAATCATTTGTGTCTAAAAAAACTTTCAGTCGATTGTAAAATCTTCTGTTTTAAGTTATCTCACTGTTACCATAAACAAACTTGAATTTTTATTTCAATTGTTAATGTAATTATAACTTCAACAAGGGGGCTCGGTAAAGTGCGTTCGCACATAATGTTCCGACCCCCACTCATCCACATTCCTGACATAATTGGCTATCAAATGAGGAAGAGATCAAAAAATTTTCACAATTTCATATCGTTTAAGAAACAACAATTTAATAAAGCTAATGCTGGATTCGAGCACCGATCAGACTTGCCATTTATGAGAGTACTGGATAAGACAAACACAAAAGACAAATGAGAGCCATTTTTTTTAAAGAATTACGACAAAAAACCGATGTCTATAGCTTCAGAAAAATTTCATAACAACCAAAGTGGATTTAAAAAGAATCGGAAATAAACAGGTTATTTTGTCCTTCCTTAAATAAAAAAAGATACGAGACTTGTAGATTTTGATTTTTGCTAACAGGTTGACAAAGAAGAGCAAAAAAGGCAAAACTCAAAAACACGCTTTTCTTAAAACAACCAATTTCAAATTGATTAGAACCAATACGTATCATCTTGGCAGAAAAAATTAGTTTTACCCCATATGAAGCAATTGAGACCTGTTGTCATCCATAATATGTCAAATGACAAAAAGGACGGCAAAACTATAAAAAAAATTTAAAAAAATCAATTAGATTCAACAGGAAAGCGTTGTCGCAACCATTAAAACGATGAACTATTCATGGAAAACGTTAATTTTCTCCAGTTGCACATTTTGCAATGCCAATGGGGCCACCCAACAAGTGGCAAGGAATAAAAAAAACTCAGAAGTCGGCAAATAGAAACAGAATCAATTTTTTCTTATGAAAATTCGTAGTACCAAAGCCAAGAAACCATTGGTTGGAAATAAAACAGTTATAGAGATTAGATCTTGGATCACTAGAAAGTAGGCGCAACCTGTTCTTACTGAAACCAAGCTACAAATTTGACAGAAACAAGATAAAGGTGACAAAGCTCAAAATTCCAATGATTTCAACAGAGCAAATATTCTCAAAAATTTAAACACACCAGAAACTGTCTTTTTTCAAAAACAGATTATTTTGAGGTTAACCAGGAAGCCAGTTGTGTTTCTTACTTATGATATCGATTCAAAAGACTTCAAAAAAAGAGACAGAACTCAAAACTTCATAAAAAAATCATCAAAACTACAGTATTAATGCAATTAAAAGTATAAGACGTTGAATACCACTCAGAACGTTAAATTGACAAAAAGGATTTTAATTTTTTTCTGGGATCTCCCTTGAAATTGAATGGTTTTTCTATGCAAAAGGTATATGTGAAAAAAGGGACAAAAAGCACCACAATAATTGATGAGCATCCAAAACTCACAAAATTTTTCTGAAAACACAATTCTGAGCACTACAGACGTCAGTTAAAACATGACCAACACCGCTAATAATGCTTGGCGGAACAGAAAATATGACGCCGTGTTATTTTTGACGATCATGAGAACAAAAAAGTGGAAGTGCACATCTACTTTCTTCAAAGTTTACGTAATTGAAATCCATTAAAACCTTTTGCTATAAACTGAGTCAGTAAATGATACAAGTAAACATCCAAAAAGTTCATTAAGGCGTTTGAGGCAAAATTTAAAAGAAAACACAAAAGTTTGCGAGAGAACGGTTAGCACCCGTTAAAACTGTAAAAATCATTTTTTTAAAATTTTGCGATGCCAATTCAAGTTTCGATACCATTAATAAAATTAACAAAGTTTAGAAAACTGGCAAGTTTTGGTCAAAAATTAAGGAAAATGTGAGTAAAAGCAATCAAATTCTGTCTTCTATTCACAAAACCTTCAACCTCAACAACGCACTGTAAAAAAGAAAATCAAAAAAGTTTTCAATTTCATGTTCTAAGCTTTGCGGGCTTTCTGATGATACCAGTCTCAACTCTCTGAGATGAATATATCAATCAGCCAAAATTGACTGAGCAAAAAACCCATTTGAGTATATAGTACCTCCCCACCAAGTGGGTCGGAAACAATATTGTACCTGAAGTTATATCTTTTTGAGGTGGAAATTAAGTTATTACTATTACATTAAAGTTACATTGACAGTTAGGGCTGCCTTCCCCTTGTTTTTTCAGGCAGTTAAAAAGAGTTGAGGAAATTTACGTTAACTTTTCAAGTAAGATTCGTTGTTTTTAGGTTTATTATGGATCAATGTTTTCAATTGTGTTGTTACAAATTGACTGCAGCAATTCCTCAACAAAACAAAAGACAAGAATTGCAGTCAAAATAGATAAACTGTAATCTTTGACATGAACCTTAGGGAAACCCTGAGGACCACGGTCAACATGAACCACTATCAACTTCTTAAAATTTCAATGCAAAAAAAAATGAAAACCAGAAGAAGGAAATTTACCAAATCCTTAGAAGTACTGTACCTGGGAGTCAAAAAAAACTGATTTCTAAAAAAGGAAATGTTAAATTCGTCTTCTAAGATCATCACTTTAATAAAAATTACGCGTTGTGTTTTCTCATTGCAACTTAATTTGAAGATTAGCAGAGAAAGTCCTAGGTAATAAGATATACAATTTTTTCTTCACGATACAATGTCATTGCATGCAATTATCAATCGAAAATAAGGTAGTATTTTGTTGGATACCATGAGACGCATATGTGTCTATTTGACAGCAAGGTTGTACATGCTTTATTAAGGACTCTGTCCCGGGTCGAGAAAAATTAAGTAAGAAATGCGCTGATTTTTCAAAAAGTTTAGCGCAAAAATCTTACATAAAAATGCGCTGAAATGCACTGAACCTTTGCAAGAAACGCGCTGAAAACCACTGATCTTCTTAGAAAAAATAGCTAGCACTGAGCATCGAACCCATCTCTCCGGGGCCGTAGCCTTCACTCAATCCACTGCACCAATGCTTCCTGAAATTCTTCCTATTTAATTTGATTTTATATTAATAGACAGTTTAGGAAGAAATGCGCTGAAATTATGTAAGAAATGCGCTGAAAATTCAGCGCATTTCTCACATATCTTCAGCGCTTTTCAGCGCATTTTTTAAGTATTTCAGTAAAAATTAATCGTTATTTAAGAAAAATTAAATGGTTTGAAATTGAGGAATCGGTGTCAAAAAGCGTTTAAATCCACCAAATAATTTTAACAAAAACGCTGAAATTTGAATACATTTCTTCCAAAGTTTCAGCGCATTTCAGCGCAAAATTATGTAAGATCTTTACGCTGAACAATTTGAAAAAACCAGCGCTTTTCAGCTCATTTCAGCACATTCAACTCATTTCTTACATAATTTTAGCTCATTCAGCGCACTTCTTACAAAATAATACGCTGAAACGGCGCTGACATCTCGACTTGGCGAGCGTGATTTTGAACAATGTGTGCAAATTTTTAAACTAAGTTCACGTTAATATGTAAGCAATTCTCACATGTTTTAACCATTGTATTAGTTATTTATTCGAATATACTTAATGACATTTCTTATTTGATTCGTCTGAATTACATTTACAGTTCGTAATCTTTTATGTTTAGTTGTAGCTTTTCATGGAAACAAAATTTTAGCTCATATTATACTTCGGGTCTGTGAATGTGAACAAAGCAGGGGTACAAATTTTTGTGTTTATTGCAATACCGCGCTGCATATAGTTTTAACATCAACAGAAAATCTGTTTTTGTTAAATTTTAGGATAACGGGCTTTGCAAAGGGTTCTGCACTTTTACTTTTCTTCAAAAAGGTGGCAAATATGGTTGTCAATCTATTTTATTAGGAACAAATTGTGATATGATGTTAATCTTACGACAAAAAAGTGCATACAATTATCTAGCAAGAATCGTGAAACGAATAATCTTCCGTACCTAATGCCAAGTCAATTTCAGTACCTGGCAAGTTTTAATACCAGTTTCATTTCATTATTGAGTCAGAGCTTTGATAATGTCACTTTTACACACTCTAAAAATTGCATAGGGATTTTATTTTTACCTGAACAGTATGCAGGAAAAGACTTGTGCAGGTAATATTTACCTGCACATTTTTCCCAGAAGTTGCTTGCCTTCACATTTTTCAGTTAAATTACCTTCAATTTTTTTGTGATTTTAAGGCTTAAATTTGAAGCAAAATCTTTCCAGGCAAACTGCAGTTTGAAAATAATAATTCGTAACTTGTCTTTTCAGACACGAAACACGATTCCATGAAGCTTCACTGTGATTTTTCCAAAACTGGAAAGAAAAACACTGGAATGAACCGCATTTTTGTAATCCTTATCATTAAACTACTTTTATAACACTTTTAAAAAATCTTAAATTGCTCTGGGACTTTTTTTAGTTGGACCGGACTTTTCTATTTAAAATAAATGAAAGCACTGGTGAACAATAGTACGACTTTTTTTAAATTTTGTTGAATAATCTGAAAAAATTTCTTCTTGTGAAAATTTTTAGGCAAGTTAACCTGCACAATTTACCTTAAATGTTCAGGTAATTATCCTTTACGGTACACTAACTGTTAAGGTAAATTACCTGAAAGTTAAAGTAAATGTGCAGGTAAAGTTACCTGAAATTTGGACTGTTCAGGTAAATTGCAGGTAAACTGTGCAGAGGGACTACGTGCACATTTCAGGTAAAATTACCTGCATTTGCAGGTACGTGCCGGTACCGGGAAGGTAGTGTGCAGGAAAGCCAAAACACATGCACAGTTCAGGTAAGTTTAACTGAGTTTTTAGATAAATTTACATTCACGTTTTTTAGAGTGAACTTGGCAGTCTAAATCTAATTCTGGATCTATTCTGTTTCGGCCCCCAGTGTTTTTATGACTCCCAGTTACAAATTGTATGTTGTTATATAGTACGCTACTATGTAAGAAAATAGCACGTGCGCCTGGGGGTCAGGAAAAATTTATGCTCACTAAGCTGGGGGGGGGGGGGGGGATAGAATAGATCCCTAAGTCTTGGCCAAGACTTGACAAGTGTAAATCCAAGAGAGAGACTTGGAATTCGGTCCGGGTCGACTTGTAATGCAAGATGTTGGAAAATTAACATCTGTTTGCAAAGATCTTTCAAGATAAACATCTGCTCTCCGCCAGGGTATGATTAAAAATGAGCTTTTTAGTACAGAGCCGAACAATAATTTTTGTGGTGTGCCAAAGTTTTCGCTGTATAGGACTGGAGCGCGCACGCACGCCCGTAATGCGGGCGTGTGTGTGTGTGTGTGTGTGTGTGTGTGTGTGTGTTTGTTTGTGTGTGTGTGTGTGTGTGTGTATGTGTGTGTGTGTGTGTGTGTGGGGGGGGGGGGGGGGATGGTATTCTAGCTGGGCCCAAAAAATTGAGATTTTGGGCACAGATGGAAAAGATCCAAAATTTCATTCTCCGGATTGAATTACATGCTTTCTAGACTCAGTGCAGCTACAATTGAGCCTTGAGACTTCATCCATCGATCAATTTTGACACAGTTGAAACAATCACGTGCTGAAACCAGCGAGTAGAGATGGTTGAACAAAAACGTATAAATTTGTTTCTTCAATATATCACTCAAACAACCAAGCAAATGTCTCATTTTTTACACGTAACTAATTTGAGAAACAAAATGTAATTTTTTTGAGTTAAACGCAATAAGCGAAAAAATTGTTTGTGTTTATGACAATATTTTACTCTTGTTCCGGATAATTATTGGTTCCTCGTTACTTATTTCGCGCGTCAGAATCTCCGATGACCCACTGGCGCAGTGGGTTTTCTAGTCAGGTACTGTCGGTATTTGACCAATTGCTAAAAACAGGCAAAACGTTGGCTCTTATTCTCTAGCATTGGCTCCCAAAATTGCTATCAGTCGTCAAGGTCACTCTCAATTTCTATCCAGATTATACTGAATTATTGGGTCATTTAGAATTGCTAGAACAAAAGAGCATTTTTGGATCTATTCTGTTCCCCCCCCCCCCCCCCCCAGTGTATTTTATGACCCCCCGTTACAAATTATATGTTGTTATATAGCACGTCACTATGTAAGCAAATTGCACGTGCGCCTGGGGGTCATAAAAAATTTATGCTCACTAATGTGGGGGGCCAAAACAGAATAGATCCCATTTTTTAATGATACTGAGGTAATTTTTAGCATGAGGAAACAGTACAAGTTTTCAGCTTTTTCCGATTATATGAGTTAATAACATTACGGGAAAGTTAATAATATAACAAGTAGGATCATACGGGCCTTATTTTTTTCCATAGGAACGATCATCTTAATGGGTAATATCAAGCAATAACCAGGTCATTAATTGCTCTCAAACGAAGTTTGAAGCAATTACATTAGTACTCTCGGTCTTTTTATGCTTGGCCAATTTTTCGCTGTACCAATTTTTTTTCTGACCCATTTGATTTCTCGTATTCAAAAACGGAATAAACAGGCAGCGCCCAGCGGTCATTAAGTGTTCTTAGAGCCATTCAGCTCACTAGTCGGCAAGTATGCTTTCACAGAAACTGTTTTGGAAACTTATACTTATCGTGTGAAGGGCGGTTATTAGAGGTTAAAGACCCCCAGGCTGTTTCCTCCCCCACTGTTGTCCCACTCCACTCAACCCCCGGTGCAAACCCCTCCCCCGGTGGCTAGCTACTGACAAGGCCAACCGCTTGCCAGTTGTTTGGGAGCAATTCGCCCGACATAAGTCGGTTATGTTTGTTTTATATTAACCATTAAGCTGTTCGTTCTTATACACGAAAATAAGACCCGAATGATCCTATTTGTCTGACTTTTCTGTTATATTATCAATTGAAAAATCCATTTAAAGCTAAAAATTTATACCATTTCCTCAAGCTAAAAATGATCGTTTGACCGACTTCGTCAGGCAAATTGATTTTTTCTGCTAGCATTTTTATGAAATGATCTAATAAATTGGAACAATCTGGATGAAAACTGAGAGTGACCTTGACTTTTGTTAGCCATATTGCGACACCAAGACATTAGGTAGCACTGCTTTGGTTGTAAAACACGACGTACAGACAAAAGGTTTATTTATAATTTCTTGTTAAGATTTTTTATAAACTATTTCACATTAGCCGGCGAAAATGAACTATATTTTGAAATGTGCGTGAGGTAAATTTAATCACAGAATAAACAGTAAAAATAATATTGGTAATTTTAGAAAACAGATACAAAGAATCGATTTACTGTTTTCAGTTATTGCAACAAAAATCAGCTCTTAGAAACGCAGACCAAAATTTGCTGATACTTGATATTAGAATTTTGCTGCTACCATAAAGCAAACGAATTAATTGATTCGTCAACTATAAAATTAAAACTATATAAACAAATTGATGCAAAGACAATGCCTCACAAAATTTGAGACCAAAATAGGAGACATACAAGGAGTTTAACAATAAAATATTAACTATGATTTGGTGGATCGAACGAATTAGGTAACAGTTTTTTGTACCGCAATGAAAAACAGCAGCTCAATAAAATTTATTTCAGAAACAAGCATCTGTTACTTGTATTTTACCTGATAAGATTTAAAATTGAGACAATTTTATGAAAGCAAATTTTATGTTTGTATTCCAGTTTGTATTCAGTAACCATAAATTGTGTAAAAGTCTCAAATTATGGCAATTAGTCAAAATCGGAATATTCAAGCAATGAGTGGATCATCATTGACCTATGGCCACACGAAAAGTGCCCAAACAAGGAAACGACTCTCCAAAGAATCAACACAGAAGGCAGCGCACCACCAATTACGGCAACACGTTGGCAGAAGGCAACTTAGAAGAACCTAACAACTCGCCGCCACTTCAGTTTCGACAACTATCACCACAAGAACCTGTTCTGAGGTAACCCTTCGGCGATTTTGAATAAAAATTATTACACTTAGAAAAAAAACCATCTTCTGCTCTGTAGGACTCCGCTTGTCTTGAAATTTTGATAACTCGCGCCGCCAAAAGGCATCAAATGGTTTGTAATGCTTTTTTGGCTTGAACCAAACAACTAAAATTGTAGCTGTTAAATAACGTGTAGTCTCCTCACTTGAGATTTTGTCCAGCGAGAGCATAAGAAGTGAACAGTTTCGAAAATTAAATTTAGGAGAAAACGGCGAGAGGGAAGAATTAATTATCAAAAGAAGCGTAACTTTTGAAAGTTGTAGCAAGAGTTGTTGTGGTGCAGTGTCAGCACGAAAACATAACAATAGACAGACAAATAAGATCATTTGGGTTTTAATTCTATGCATAGAAACAAACAGCTTAATGGATAATGTCAACAAGGATCTTCCGGTTATTGTTTCATATTACCCATTAGGCTATTCGTTCCTATACACAAAAATGAGACCTGAATGATCGATCCTATTTGTCTAAATCTTCTGCTATATCATTGATAATTTAATTGAACGGAAAAAAGCTGAAAACTGATACCATTTCCTCAAGCTAAAAATGACCGTTTGACCGGCCTCGTTAGGCAAATTGATTTTTTCTGCTAGCATTTTTACGATATGATCCGATCAATCAGAAAATTCTGAATAAAAACTGAACACTTGTGACCTTGACAAGTGATAGCCATTTTTCGACACCAAGACACTAGGTAGCACTGCTTTTGTTGCTGTAAAATACGACGTAAAGATAAAAGAATTTTTCACATTCTAAGTCAAAAATGAACTATTATTCAAAATCTGCATGAGGGAAATTGAAAGACAGGATAAATAGCAATATTAAATTTTGCAATTTCTGCGTAACCACACTTAAACGGCACTGGGCTGCAGCCGTCTGTCCTCTGCTACCTTTTTTCTCCAACCTCAGACGCGACTTCTAACCTCAGAGCAGATTGCACGCGGGTTTCCAGATTGAAGTCGGACATTCAACTACTGCGCTAGAACGGCTTTTATAATCCATCACTTGCAATTCCTTTTATTTGCAGCAAACTTTAGTTCAGATTGCGCAGAAATGAGATCAAACAACACTTAAGAAGGTAAGCGTGAAATTCTTTTGAGAGTTAAGGTTATACAAAAAAACAGCAAAAGCAGCCTTGTAGAAATTATTAATAAGAAGCACACACATTTAAATTAATTGCTTCGATCGAGAGGTACTAAAAACAACTAAGGCTACAGATATAATGAAACAACCTACTGTTTTCCGTTGTTAAAACAAAAATCAGCTCTTGGAAACCCAGACGGAAATTTGCTGATACTTGATATTAGAAATTTGCTGGTACCATGAAGCAAAACGAAACAATTGAATCTTCAACGATAAAAGTTGCTTAAAAACCAGAAAAATTGATGAAAAAACAATGCCTCACAATATTTGAGACTAAAATAGGAGACATACAAGGAGGTTAAGTATAAACTAATAACTATGAGTCGACGGATCGAATTAGGTAACAGTTTTTTTGTACAGTAATAAAAAAAAGCAGCTCCTTAAAATTTATTTCAGAAACAAACATCTGTTATCTGTATTTTACGTGATGAGATTAAAAATTGAGACAATTTTACGAAAGCAAGTTTTCAAGTTTGTAATCCAGTTTGTATTCAGTGACTATTTGTTCTGTGAATTTATTCTGTGTAATTATTTATTTCCTTTATGTACATTTCAAATACTAGTTCGTTTTCACCTAATGATGCAGAAAACTTAATATAAGAACATATCGGGAGAAAAATAAACGATTTTT
>NC_134471.1:60928601-61124417 GCF_964194025.1 Convolutriloba macropyga | reverse complement strand
GAATATTTGTGCTACTATTTTTGTGTATCCGAGTCTTGGTTAAATTGTTTGAGAGGAGTACGAAATGGACAGACTAGGAGCAGATATGAATGGGAGTGTCATATATGGCATATATGAAAGTATTATACCGGAGGAGAGCCAATCAGTGCAGTGAATAATGGCGATTGTGAAAAATAAGAGCAGTGAAAAATAGTTGAGAAAAAGACTGAGTTGAAAAGGGGATTGAATTAAAAGGATGCTTGAACACTCTGCTTTTACCCAAAACGCACCCAACGAAGGAAAGACAAAAGGAATAGATTTACCTTTAAAAACAAAAGATATGACATGGCGACAGAGATTAAAGCAGAAAGTTATCTAAATATTTAAATAAATTTCAGGGTTTTAAACTCACCAAAAGCTATACGTTTTCTCTTCCGCATAGACATATTCATTATAGTGCAACAAACATATCTGACATGATTGTAATTCCTTTTAACCATCGCCAAACACGTGTTTATTCATTTATTTTGATTTGAATTACAAATTTTCAAATGGATCCGGAAAATATTTTGCAAATGCAGTACCCATAACCACCCGCACCACCAGCGTCGGGACCAATTATACCTGCAGCAGGAGTTGCTATGCATCATGCCCCTATTCACGGTAATCAGTCTTCACCAGTACCTTTTATTAAATTTAGCGGTTTACCCTCCGAGGATTTTGCAGTTTTTGAACGACAAATTAGAAGTTCCATTGGTCTTTCTGCAGTTCCAAACGGCCGCCAACATCATTTTCTACATCTCAGATTACAAGAGGGAGCGCTACAATTTTACGAACAGCTGCCAAATGCAGTAAGAACTGATTTTGAAGAGTCTTTGAGACAGTTACGAGAACGATATATCAATCCAGACCAAACAGCAATCCTTCGTCTTAGCTTTCCGGAAATAAAATTCAATACACAGTGCGCAACACCAGAGGATTACTTGACGCATCTCCAAAGAGTAGCAGCCAGAGTCTTTCCAGTTAATCAACGAATTTCACGAGTAAGAGAACAGTTCCTAAGTGGAATGCCAGCGACAATCCGACGAAAATTATACGAAATTGAAGAGCCAGCAATGACAGTGAATGATTTGTGCAACAGGGTAGCGCGAATTATAATGATCGAGAAACTAGTTCCTGAGAACGATTTTGCTACCGCGTTTAATGAAATCAATTCACAGCAAACTAGATCGGAAGATTTCAATTTTCTACAAGCCCAGCAACAATCTCTGCAAGAAACCCAACAAGCAATTGTTTCTCAAATAGCCCAAATTAGTTCCCAACTGGAAAGCATCGAAGTACAGCGACAACAAGACAAAGCAAACCCAACTCAAAGTGAGAGTAGAGGCAGTTACAACCAACAACAACAAAACTACCATTCCCGTTGTGGCTACCACCGTGGCGGTCAACATAATTCCAGAGGAAACGGACGAGTAATCTGTCGAAACTGTGGCAAAAGGGGTCATTATCAAAAATTTTGCTGGTACAGAAATCCACCGCAAAGAAATACACAAATACCTTTCGAACAGCAACAACAATCCTCTAGTGCGGTCAATCATTATTCTAATTCTACGCAAAATTGAAGAAAAAAAAATTATTTTACCCAACCATGAATAAACCAAAGGAGCAAAACCCACTGTTCTATACTCAAATTGTGATTGGAAACCTAAAGTTTGACGCTTTCGTCGACACTGGTTCTTTCACTAATGCCTTGCCGATGAGAATTTTTAACCAAATTGCAGACAGTATTGTATCCAAAAACTCACCGCCAACAACCGAAATTTACACAGCAACTGACCAAAAGGAACGATGTCTATTCAGCGCAGAAATACCATTCAGAGTCGGCCTACAAGAATTCAAATCAAAATTCCTTGTAATCCAACGATTGAATACACCCATATTAGGAGCCCCATTTTTGTCAGAGAACAATCTTATGGTTGACATGAAACAAAAGTTACTTCTAATGCCCGATCTAACTTTTATAATTAACGAAATACAACAAACGGATGGAAAAAAATCTGTTCGACACGAAGAACAAACCTTCAACATTTACACAAAAACAAAAACAACATTATGCCCTTGTAAACAGGACCTCGTTATTTGTCTTTGTGCGTCCAAAACATTCGAATTGGCAAACATTATTGGTATTATAGAGCCCTTCGATTTCTTCGAACAAAATTCCGGAGTGTTCGTTACATCGTCATTGAACCGCGTTGATGACAAAAATCAGGTTCAGATTTCTTTTCTGAACACTAATTCTCACGAAGCGACCATACCAGCAGGTACAAAAGTAGCAGTCTTCACAGTTCTTACGCCAAAACAAGCAAATTTCATTACTCCTATTGATCCACAAATAGCAGCCCTCATTCAAACCAATCCAAATTCTTCGGATGAAAACAAACTTGCTCCAATTGAAGGGAAAAAGTATGCAGAAGCCTTTTGGTTTGAAACGCCAGAATCATGCGAAAACCCAGAATTTTTAACTGGAATCGAAAAAAGAATATATGATGAAATCCTCGAGTGTAAAAGACAAGCAGCAGAGAACCCTTTGAATAATGAGGCAGATCGCACTGAATTTCTTTCTCAGTTTTCTTGGAAAGACTCAGTTCTATATGAACCTGCAAGGAAATCAGTAGAAAAGCTTCTTGTCAGCTACCATCACATTTTCGGTAAACATAGATTTGATGTAGGCTTGGCCTCGAACTTTAGTGTTAGATTGAAACCTGAACATGATCGTCCCGTCTACTCAGCTTTCCCTCCAGCACCAACACACTTCCGAGATGATATTCTAGTAGAGTTACACTTGATGACATACTTTGGAATTGTAAAACCCTTAACATACTCGAAATATAGCAGTCCAATATTCTGCCAACGCAAACCTTCCGGCAAACTTCGCATGTTGATCGATCTCAGAAAGATAAACAATTTAATTCGGCACGACTACGAAAGTCATAATTTTCTTATTTCAGCACTAGCAGACGCTGGAAATCATCTAGCAGGAAAAACATTTTTCGCTAAACTGGATTGTAGACAAGCCTACTACTGCATACCAATGGCTGATGAACTGTCCATTCACTTCTTAGCATTTAATTTTGGTCGACTAACCCAGGGACTAAGTCGAGCCCCAACGGCTTTCTGCAGCTTTGCTCGACAACATTTAGACCCATGCATTGCAAAAGATATCTGCTACCAGTACATGGACGATATTGGTTGCGGAGAAAGCTCAGTGAAAGACCTTTTGGAGAAACTTGATGAAATTTTTCAGTTCGTCAACAAAACCGGATTAAAACTCTCCCCCGCTAAATGTGAGTTCGGTGTTAAATCTCTTCAATTCTTGGGCAATCTAATTACGGCAAACGGTCTAACCCCAGATAAAAATAAGGTGACAAAATTTCTGAACAATCTAGAAATGCCCAAGACCACTAAACAAGTGAAAAGGATTATCGGGTTTTTGCAGTTCTTCCGCGCCTTCATTCCGAAGCTGCAACAGCATCTGCTACCATTTTACAAACTACTGAAAAACAACCAGAAATTCATTATAACGCAAAAGCATCACGAATGTCTCAATATTCTGAAGCAATCGTTAGTCGATGCAACCAAAATGTCACTGCGGTTCCCTCTGAAAGACAAACAGTTCGTGATAATGACTGATGCCAGTATGCACGCAGCAGGATACGTCTTGCTTATCGAAGACTACATTCAAAAGGAAGGAAATGCAGGGGAAAATCGCCAATACGCACCCGTTATGTTCGGATCCCACGCGTTCAACGAAGCTCAATTGAAAATGAGTATTTACTGTAAAGAATTTTTAGCTGTCTACTATGCCTTCGAAAACTTTTGTCATCTCATTTGGAGATGCTCAAAGAAAGTTGTTGTTCCTACTGACAACCGAAGCTTGGTTCATTTCTTTCAAGCAAAACACATCCCACGTAATCTTTGGTTAATGGTGGACCGCCTCATGTCATACGATTTCATATTGGGGCATATTCCAGGGAAGGCAAATGCAGCAGCTGACTTTCTTTCACGAATTCCTCAAAAACCAAACGAAGCAATCGAGCTAATGATCAGAAACACAATTCCAATCCAACAGATAGAGATTGAAGTCAAAACAAACTTACCACCCGAAACCAACGATTCAGCCCATTTCAGTTAAACTCCAATTTTACCAAGTGTTCAAGGCACGGGAAACTCACAAAGTGTGGTAAGTTGCCTCCAAAGAACAACAGGAAATAACAGCCAAATTGAATTTTATCAAGTAGTGGAAACAAACAGGGTCAACCTGCAAGTATCAGCAATTGCTTCTCCAGACCCACTAAACAATTTTGATGTCCCGGAGTGCACTAAACACCTCAACATTTCCGAGGAACAAAAAAAAGACAGCGAAATACAACAAGTTCGATCCTGGATTCATAACCGGAAATCGTTGCCGAGAACGAATTACTTGACTGTTTCTCAACGAAAATACATAAAACAACTAGATAGACTTTGTGTCAACAACGATATTGTGTATCGGAAATTTTTCAACTATGCCGGTCACGTTTCTCACAAACAGATCTTGGTCCTAAAACATCTTCGGCATGAACTAATTTATCGCATACATAACAGCCCCGAAGCCAGTCATCGAGGCATTACCCAAACTGTTTACCTATTTCGGAAACACTTCTATTTTCCCGGATTTCAAGAGTTCCTCATCGACTACATTGAAAATTGCTTGACCTGTCTTCAAATTAAGCCAATCCAAAAGTCTCATCTAACTCCTCCACTTTTGCCAATTACCAGTTTACCGAATTTCCCTGAAGAACTTCTACAGATTGATATTGTTGGAGCACTCCCTAATTCTGGTGGATTCAAATACATTCCAACAGCAATCGACGTCTTCAGCAAATACCTGTTTGCTGTCCCACTGAAACACCCAGATGCCAAAAGTGTGGCCCAGAAACTAGTATCTATATTTCATCAACACTGTTACATTCCAGATACAATTTTATCAGACCTTGGATCAGTGTTCACATCAAAATTGTTCAAGGAACTGACAGTCATTCTTCAGATTCAATTGAATCAAGCAACACTAAAGCACCCCCAGACTATTGGCCTTTTGGAACGAAGCCATGCAGTACTTAAGAAAAACCTGAAGGTGAACATCAACTCACCGGGTGTAATTTGGCATAATCAAATAGAAATCGCATGTTTCGCACATAACACAAGTTTAAACAGCGAGTCAAGTTGCACACCAGCCCTACTGTTCCACGGCCGTCAACCAATGTCAGCACTTGAACGAAGATTTAATGTCGGGAAAACTATCGAAAAAACGCCACGATGTTCAACTAGCCAAGAAATACAAGACCAGATGCTGCAGTACTATCAACTGCAGAAAGACACTATAGTCAACGCCTACCAGAAATACCGATCTTATTTCGATCGGAAGGCCAAAGCGTCACCTCTAACCTTACACAGTTACTGCCTACTACTCGACCCGAAAATCACCCATCTGCCGTCGACCCTACACGGCTTCAGCAAACCGAGCTGGATTCCTCTTTATCGGATTGAGGCTGTCTACACTCATTCAAACTATCTAATACGGAAAGTGGGAACTAACGACACCCAATGCATGAATAGAGTTCGACTCCGTCCAATTAAACCCAAGTACACAGTGCAAGATATTAGCTACGTCAACCCAAAAAACTTTAAACCAGACCCAATGCTAAATTTATATGGCGCTGAACCCGAACTATTCGACAACCTCCTACCGCAATTGCTGAAGCCACCACAGCAGACAGTTGACAAGAACTGTACATGGAATGACGTCAAGTATGTTACTATTTTCAACCCCAGAGATACGGTCCAACAACAAAATAACCAACAGCCTCATACACAACCTGCACACGTTGTTCATCAACCAATGATTCCTGCCAACAACGTGGAACCCGCACTACCTTTTCTGATTACTCCTGCTCATGACATAGCCGAGAATACAAATCAACTACCAGTCACAATCCATGCACCAAATCAACCATCAGACAATAATGATAGGGCAATACCGCCTTTCCCCTACAGAACTCCTGCAGCAACTAGCGAAAACAGCAGAGGAGCTGGACCTTACAACTTGAGGTTGAACCCTGCCCCACCACAACAACTCTACCGCAGTTATCAGTTTTGAAGACGAATTAGTTTTTCTTATCTCTCTTTATTATCCTAAGTGATCCGTTTTTGAAATATATTATACAATTGAGGAAAACTTGTTATGGTAGGTTGCCAAAATATAGCCACTACACTTCCTCGGAGCCAGAACTGCGATTCCTTACAATTAAAACGAATAATTTTGAAATTACTTTATTTGATTTAGAAATTTTGTTAATTTTATAGCATTCAAAGTGATCCGCTTTTTATAATTTTTCTGTCAGGAAACAAAAATTATGCGCAAAACGTCCCCTTATGTGCATTCTTTGATTTGTTGGAGCCTAATTTTCTCATTGGATCTCAAAAATATCAAAATTGACAAAAAGTTTAGATTTGGCTCACAAAATTGTTCATATCCTTCATATTCTAAGTGATCCGCTTTTATGATTTTTAACCAAGTAAAACAAAAATTACTCTCAAGGGTTCCCAAAAAGAGTCTGCTAGAGCTTCTTGGAGCCAGAATTTAGATTAAGTTTCAAAAGAGTGTGATTTTTCTCATTACCTATACCAAACATCCGCAATTTCTCACTTCTTCTTTATTCAAGTGATCAGTTATAATTTAACTTTTCCAAATGAAAACGTATTTTATTTCGCCCATCCCCATCTAACGCCCTTTCAACCTTTGTTGGGACCGGTTCTCCGAAATACGTCCGGAAAAACTTTGAAGACGAAATAATTCACTAAAATGCTATTATATTTACCATAGCCTATACAAATTACTTACACTCAAAGTGATCCGCTTTTATCAGAGTTTAACTTACATTGAAAATTTTACATTTCCAAGGTCCTCTTAGTTACCCCCCGTACTTTCGCGGACCTATTTTTTCGATCAGACTTGTTATTTACTTAAAAAAAAACAAAAAAAAACAGACAAAAACAAAAAGCAACAAAACAAGAGGCATAGAGTCCTTAACTGACAATGAAATTGTGAAAATTCTTACCTTTTGTTGTGACGTCTGCTCCATTATCCATATATAATTTGTAATTAGCAGTTAAAATAATTTGTAATAAGTGAATTTGTAATATTGAAGACACGGTATTTTATTTTATTGCGATTGTGGTAACAAAGGGAGTTGCAATTACTTATGCTGAAATGTGTTGAAAGAAAAATTTTGATTTCCAAAAAACAGCAAGAAGCAAAAAAAAATGACTAACCTTATGATGAAGAAGGGCCGGCACAAAAATTCAAACACTTTTTCTTCTTTTTGCTGACTTTTCCTTTATTTGCCTCCATATCAATGTTACTGAAGTCAGCATCCATTTCAATTTGTGTTCTGAGGTGTCCAGTGGTTTCATTTTCCCTATAACTCATTATTTGCTGCCTGCTCCTGTACACATTTTCATCCTCTTTTTCCAGCTGCTTTAGGTACTCTTTTGGGCCCAGCTTACCCAGTTTTTGATTCCATTTATTTCTATCCTTCTCCCCAAAAACATTAAATAGCGCTGATATATGCGTTTTTGTGTACTTCCGACCCGCTTCCCAACCACCCACAATTGTTATAACACCTAAACAGAATAAAACATATTCAATTTCCTTATAATTAACATCATTAAAATACTATATTGTGTTTTTACTTCGAATTGGATCTCCGTTTCACCTGTATTAAAAGTGAGAACTGTATACACTGCTAATTCTGGCTGAATAATAACGTCCCCAGGCTGAACATAGTGCCAAGCCCTTTTTTTTCAGACGCCGGTGCACTCATTTTCTAAATAAAACTTCAGGTCCTTTATGTTCTTTATTAACGTTTTCATTTGTTGCCCACTCCTTTTAGTTTTTGCGATTAGCCACAATTTTTTCCCACTGAATAAATAAGCAATTGAATAGGCACCCCCATACTCCACGTGAGGAAGCGTAAACCATTCTTGATTCGTCATTACAACATTCTCATGAATTTTGTTCAGTCCTTTGAATAGTGAGCAGCTGGATGAATAATTTAATTTGCCCGACCACATTGAATTTCCCACGAGTCCATGCGCAAATTCATTCCCATTGTATTTGACATAATTTTCGAAATTCAACAAATTATCTTCCACAGATGCATGTTTGTCAAATTTTTTTAAAAATTCCGAACTTGGAGTGAATGTCTTTAAATTGAAGGCTAAACTGGGCTGAGAGGGAGGAGATAGCTGAGACGCTGTTTTGCCCCCAAAATTTACCACATTTAGTTTCTGTTCTTTCCAAGATGCATGAAAAGGAAAGTTACCACTTTCTAGAGATATATACGATTCTTGCATCCATTCCAAGTTACTTTGTAATGTTATTTGTTCCATTTCTCCACAAAAGGAAGTCGCGATAGTTCATTAAGTAATTATGTAATCATTATAAGGGTTACATATAGTGGAAATTGCAGATTACTTCATCCATTGCATTATTTTGTTGATTGTTTCACTCTGACATAATTTATCAACGTCACAAAACATTCCGATGACGCAATTTACCAACGGCACAACAGTTTTCCTATGACGCAGTTTACCAACGTCACAACAGTTTTCCTATGACGCAGTTTACCAACGTCATCAAAATGTCCCAGGTTGAAACCAAAATTGAATTACTTCACAAAAAAATCAATTTTTTTTCAAAACAACGGAGAACCACAAATTATGGCCATCTAAATTAAATCAAGTAGACCTCTCAGAACAATCTAAGACCCAGTAACAAACCATATAATTACCACCTGATCTTGATTAAAGCAAATTTGTTTTTCAAAGTTACCCTCAAATTCTGATTTAAAACAAATTTGATTTTGAAATTACCATCTGATTTTGATGAAAAGAATCAAAATTTCAGCTGAGACCTCCCTGAGTTATGGGACTTATTATTTAAAAGAATTGATATTACCCGCGGAGAACTAATGATAAAAACCAAAACTGAGACCTCCCACGCAAGGGGACAGGCAAAACTAGAGCAATAAATTTGATAAACTTAGATGAGATGAGCTCCTGATACTTCCAGAAAAAAAACAAAATTAGCTTTGCGAAAAAAGAAACAGATTACACCAGCATTTCAAAATTCGTTTTGAAAATTATTTCATCATCTTAGAAAAAAAATGTTATCCTAATTGCCAGCAACAAATTTCTCTTCTTTAATCTTATCCATATGATGTTTCCTTGCATTATTTTCTATCACCATCATTTTCGTTCCATTGTTATTGTTCTGAAGACTTAACTCAACTGAAGGCGCCATCAGAAGTGTTATGTTTTTGGCTCAATTTAATGAACTGGCATGTTTAATTTATTTCTATAGATTACTTCTTCCTTTTCCTTGTTATCTCTCCAGCAACACCAAGCGCTAACACAATTACAAACGAAGGAATTGTTTTTAATTTTCACCAGAGAGTACTACTTGCGGACAAGTTCATAAATGTCCAGTTTATAGTTCCCTATCCTGTTATCGAAATACAGCTACCTGAGAACTTAACTGCGTTAGTAGAAAAATTCCACGACTCTTGGAAAACACGAGCGGGACTTTGTCACGATCTAGCATTTCCAGTCCTAGAACAACTGGACGCTACAGATCACCTCAATTTCACCTGGTTAGTGACGAAAATCATCGAAGAACATGGAAACGCACATACTGACCTGCATTCAATCAAAAAGGACATGGAAAAGACTCTCGCCCTACACAACTATGCATCAAGTCAATCGGAATTATCAAGGCAGAAGCGCATTGCTCCCCTCCTTTTAGCTGGTGGAGCCGCCACAGTTCTTGGCGCTGGAGTTTGACTAGGCAGCAAGATCGGATGTGCTATCAAAGGAATTTTTGGTAGTTGTACAGAGTTTTCCAGGAGTGACAAGGAAAACATCCGAAAAGGCATTCAAAGAATAAGATAAATTCAGGATGGATTCCAACAACTGACGACATCATCTAACAAAAAGTTTTTCTTGGTCGGAAAACAACTGAATTCATTGAATGCAGTGACAAAACGCCTAACAGAACTTCAAAAACTCAATTCACAAAAAATTGAGGAAGAATTCGATAGCATCAAAAGGGAGATGAAGGGTCTAACCAGTTGCGTTCGACGTCTACAGCTGCGAGGGAAAGAAAATCTACAGTTCAGTGAAATTCTTGCCTGGTTACTGATGCTACAAACAGAAATAAAGAACTTCAGGACAGCAACTTACACATTCCGCTCAACTTTGTTGACGGCGTTCATGACAATGACTAATGAGTTTCTTCCTATCTCGCTTGTCCCACGTGAACACCTTGAGAAAGTCCTTGTCTCTGTTCAACGATCATTGGGAAACGACGACCAAATGTTGAGCTTGGCAATACCAATAAACAAAATTCTCACGTACTATGAGTCAAAATTGCTGCGTGAAGTCACAACCAATGATCTGGGACTAGTTTTCAAAACGGCAATACCACTAGCATCACGGGAGACCGTTCTCAAAGTTTACGAAGCAATCTTACTGCCTATGCCACAGTCAGAATCCGACGACAATCTGGCCATGATGTGGCGGACGGAATCAAAGTATATTGGGATCTCCAAAGACAAATCCAAAATAGCTCTACTTAATGATGAGGATCTAAATCATTGCATTGGGTCGAGTGTTTATGCTATCTGTGATCAAGCGTCTCCCATGCTGAAAACAAGGAGCAGTTGTCTCGCAACATTACTTGTATATCATGACTCGAACACAGCTTTCAAATACTGCGACGTTGATTTTCAGCCCCTACCAGTTCAAGAGAAGGCGATCAATATTGGGTATAGCCGATGGCTAATACTAGCAGCATCCTCCAGCTACCAACTCATTAAGTCGAACCACAGCAACTCGAACCCTCTCAACAGTATTATTTTTCAAGGTTGCAAGGCATGCATTATATCATTGAATTGTGGAGAACAAGTAGAGGGACCAAACGTCTTGATGAGAAGTGACGCAAAATCTTGTGCGGAGATGCCTGCATTGCGAATTGATGTGAAGCTGCCCACAGCTATTGACCACTTATTCAAAGCGTTACCACCCCTTCGCAACTTAGTGAACTACGATAATTCAAAACCGGCTAAAGAGGAACTCGTCTCAAACTTTCGTTTGGAGGTGATGAAAAATTCCGACATGCCAAAAAGTGACATTGAAGTGGAGCAAATTGCCCAACCTATCATAACAAAACTGCAACAACTTAAGCCAATTTACGAGCAGCAGTTCGCGGGCACGATAAACTGGCAAATGTCAGTGAAAATTGGGATAATCACTTTTATACTGAACGTTCTCCTGCACACTGCAATATCTTATTGGGTTAAACTTCGAGCAAAAGTACATAGAATGCATCCCTTCAGAGTTAAAAAAAATGGACGTGAGATTAGATCTCGTCCTGTTGTTGCAGTCAACGAAGGTGACTATGAATTTCTACGAGCGAACCCAGAGCATCCTCTTATGCGGAAAACGTGTGTTTTTCCAATCGATGGATCGTTCAGCTGCGCAAGCGTCTGCACCTGATTCGGCCGAACTGGAAAACGCAACTTCGTTCAAACAATTGCGGAAGTATATTCAAAGACTCAAAGATTCCGAAAACGGAAAAAATCAGAATAAAAATAAAGAAGACCAATAGAAACTACAATAACCGCTACGCAAAAACAATTTCTCGAAGAGAAATAGAGAAATCAAATCACTTGACTTCACACTTTCCTAGTTTATTGCTATTGTGTGTTTCAAAGCAGATTTTGCTGTATATCAATGTAGATTTTGCTGTAATCGGAATGACTACACATAACTACAGCCTCTCATTTTCACTTTAATTCTCATAGAGCAATTGCAACCCCCTTTGAAATTTTGTAGTAGTTTTTGCTATTCCAGATTAAAAGTTTTTAAGTTTTGTAAACAAAAAAATTAATAATGCTGAAGTGTAAAGAAAATAGCTTGAAAAGTTATAAGTTTGGAAGTGTGAAGTGGTTGAAAAATGATCCAAAGTGTAACCTAACAACGTATATTAAATACACTTGAAATTTTCTATTCAGCGTTAATACCAAAACAGAGCGGAAATTTTAATTTTATTCAATATAAAAGAATTATAAAACAACATCTGATACCGATGATACCAACTTTGTACGTGTGTGTTTAGATTTGCATCAGAGGTGCTTCTTTTCATCTAGAGTGGTAGTGTCATATATGGCATATATGAAAGTATTATACCAGAGGAGAGCCAATCAGTGCAGTGAATAATAGCGATTGTGAAAAATAAGAGCAGTGAAAAATAGTTGAGAATAAGACTCAGTTGAAAAGGGGATTGAATTAAAAGGATGCTTGAACACTCTGCCTTTACCCAAAACGCACCCAACGAAGGAAAGAGAAAAGGAATAGATTTACCTTTAAAAACAAAAGATATGACATAGCCCAATAGGGAAGAACAGTCAAATGGGTCCAACCCCAATTTTTAAAAGAGCTGTAACTTTTGAAAGTTGTTGCAAGAGTTGTTGCAATGTCAGCATGAAAACATACCAATAGACAGACAAACAAGATCATTTGGGTTTTAATTTTATGCATAGAAACGAACAGCTCAATGGATAATGTCAGCAAGGATCTTCCAGTTATTGTTTGATGTTACCTATTAAGCTTTTCGTTCCTATACACAAAAATAAGACCCGAATCGTCCTATTTGTCTGAATTTTCGGGTCTTTCCCATTATAGCCCCCCCATGAAATTATAGCCCCCCATTATGGTATAATTACCATGTTTGGGGGGGCTATAGGTTATCTGACCACTAAGCTGGGGGGGGGGGGGCTATAATGGGAAAGACCCGAATTTTCTGTTTTATTGATAATTTAATTAAACGCAAAAAAGTTGAAAACTTATACCTTTTCTTCAAGCTAAAATTGACACTTTGACTTTGACTTTGACAAATTGATTTTTTGCGCTAGCATTTTTACGAAATGATCCGGTAAATTAGAGTAATCTGGATAAAAACTGAGGGTGACCATGAGAATTGATAGCCATTTTGCGACACCAAGACACTAGGTAGCACGGCTTTCGTTGTAAAATACTACGTAAAGACAAAAAGTTTGTTCTTAATTTCTTGATATGTTTTTTATAAATTTTTTCACATTATTAGGCAAAACTAAACTATTATTTGAAATGTACGCGAGGAAAATTTAGTCATAGAAGAAACAGTAATAATAATATTTGCAATTTTAAAAAGCAAATTTAAAGAAACGACCTACTGTTTTCAGTTATTGCGACAAAAATCAGCTCTTGGAAACGCAGACCAAAATTTGCTGATACTTGATATTAGAATTTTGCTGCTACCATGAAGCAAACAAATTAATTGAATCTTCCTCTAGAAAATATGCCTACAAAACAAACAAATTGATGCAAAAACAATGCCTCACAATTTTTGAGACCAAAATAGGAGATATACGAGGAAGTTTCATGTTTGTATTCCAGTTTTTATTCAGTAACCATAAATTGTTTAAAAGTCTCAAATTATGGCAATTAGTCAAAATCGGAATATTCAAGCAATGAGTGGCTCATCAATGACCTATGGCCACACGAAAAGTGCCCAAACAAGGAAACGACTCTCCAAAGAATCAACACAGAAGGCAGCGCACCACAAATTACGGCAACACGTTGGCAGAAGGCAACTTGGAAGAACCTAACAACTCGCCGCCACTTCAGTTTCGACAACTATCACCACAAGAACCTGATCTAAGGTAACCCTTGGGTGATTTTGAATAAAAATTTTGGATCTTTTCCGTTTGTGCGTGCCCCCCCCCCCCCCCCCCCCAGTACGTTATGCGCCCCCCAGTTACAGAGCACGTGTCATTACATAGTAAATCATTATGTAAAGTTATTGCACGTGCGTCTGGGGGATGCAAATAATATGCACCCACTCAGCTGGGGTGGGGGGGGGGGAGGGGGCACAAACGGAAAGATCCAAAATTTTTACACTTAGAAAACAAACCATCTGTTGCTCTGTAGGACTTCGCTCTTCTTGAAATTTTGATATCTCGCGCCGCCAAAAGGCATCAAATGGTTTATAATGTTTTTTTTGGCTTGAACCAAACAGCTAAAACTGTAGCTGTTAAATAACGTGTAGTCTCCTCACTTGATATTTTGTCAAGCATGAGCATAAGATGTGAAAAGTTTCGACAACTAATTTTAGGAGAAAACGACGAAATGGAAGAATTAATTTTTAAAAGAGCTGTAACTTTTGAAAGTTGTTCTTTCTACAGTAATAAGAAACGGCAGCTCATTAAAATCTATTTCAGAAACAAAACATCTGTTATCTGTATTTTACGTGATGAGATTAAAAATTGAGACATTTTTATGAAATTTAGTTTTCAAGTTTGTGTTCAAGCTTGTCTTCAGTGACTAATTGTTGCGTGAATTCATTATGCGTATTTATTTTTATTTCCCTTATGTACATTTCAAATACCAGTTCGTTCTTGCCTAATAATGCAGAAAACTTAATATAAAAACATAAAAAAATGGTGGCGGTCAAGCAAGCCGATAGGCAAGCAAGCCGAATTTTGAAAATGAGGTAAGTAAGCCGAAAAATTTTCGGATACCCGTATTTTAAGTTGCCCCTGGCGGGCCGGTGGGCGCGCTTCGCGGCTTCGCCGCGATAACCGGCCCGATATTTCCGGATTACATCCCACAGCGGATGAGAGGCATGGCCATGGACAGCGGTCTGCTGAGGCCCGTACCCACTAGATGTCTAAAAATTGACGCATTTTTGTTTCTTTGGTGCATTGGAATACATTATGCACTATAATACTACGCGCAGTATTGATTGTAACGGCTGACAATGTATTATTTCTAATAGATTACATAACTATTACATAACTTTCTGCTTGCTTTTCTGTCGGCTTGCTTGCCCATCGGCTTACTTTGCGTTCGCCCAAAAAATTAAACGTTTTGTCTTTCTAAGTTGTGTTTTACAACGAAAGCAGTGCTATCTATTGTCTTGGATGCGCAAAATGGTATTTGAAATTTACATGAGGGCAATTTAATCACGGAATAAATAGTAAAAACGATTGTGATTTCTGCGCAACCGCACCTAAAAGGCATTAGGCTGCAGCCGTCTGCTCTGCTGTCTTTTTTCTTGTTGCAGCCAACATTTCGGACTGTTCTTTTTTTCAAGCAGCGTTGCTCTTTATTGGTGAACATGACTATTTTTTGTCTGAAATTTTCACGTGGTGCCATATTTTCCGACAAGATTGTTCAAGCTATGGTGAGCCTAAATTATTGATAACCAAGAGTTCATCCTAACACAGACAAGGAGGCGGGGCATCGAGCTATCTTGCCTATTTTGATTGATCAAAAAGCTGTAAACACAGATCTTTCCTTTAAAGTTAAAGATTGAGACAATCGTTATCCTAGAACTTTATCTAAAATATTAATGATTCATAACAGATCTTGGGTAATTTTTAGTCCCAAAGGGTTAAGTAGGGTTGAAAATAAAGCTCTTAAGTAGTTTTGAAATGAACTTTTTGGGACTGGGAAAATAGGAAGCGAAGTAAAAAACTGTTTTTGATGTTGTAGCAAAACACCAGCACCATCCATTTTGCGGCTCTCGCCTCGGGAGGGATCAAAAAGTCTGCCCAATTTCAGCCCGCAAATCAAGATAGAGGCAGAACTCGATCACGTCTCATCTGCACAAGGTCAGTCGTGAAGGATCTGTTTCGGTGTTGAGATGATGTTTTGGTTTCTTTTTAAGGGGGTAGGGAGAGAGGGAGGGGAAGGCGGAGGGGAGAGACGGAGAAAGGAGGAGAAGGGGAGTAGGGAAGGGGAGAATGAGAGGACGAATTAAGGGGAGAAGGTGATTGTTGGCTACTTTTTAAGAGTATTGAGCAAACACAATGCTTTCATCTTTGGGTCTAATCCAGTCATATACTTGGAACTAACCCTACTAGCAAAATATTCCAACTTTACAATTCTGGAAAATCTTGTAGAATCTCGCCTCATTTTATCGATGTTTAAAAATAATCTGAGAAACATGGAAGTGGGCCTTGAATAAATCTTGTCACTGATCATTGAAACAACGAATGATCCATTCTAAAAGCGGTCAACTCTATAAAGATATTCGATCTATGTATTAATCAGACAACTCAAGCAACATTTAAAGCTTTAATAAGGTGAGTAAACATGAATTTGGAGATTACCCTGTTCACACGCACGCTCAGACGCTTGGGCAAATTTTTGCTGCAACTAATGATCCTTAAATTAGTGAAAGTTCTGTTTTAGGAAAAGATGACGGAAGTCCACATAGAGGGAATTTTTCAGTGAGATTTGAGGACGAAGTTGAGAAAATTGAACGAGATCTGGCCTCTCGAAGATCAACAGTGGTTCCCACATCTGAACTCTCTTCCGAATCTGCCAATGCAGCCAATGATGTTCCAGCATTGCCTCGTAGTTCCCGGAATAAAGCTTCAAAAGCTAAAAGTTCCTCATCCTGGTGTTGCTGCTGCTTCAAAAGTCAACAAAGGAATAAAAATTGATTCATGACAGGTTTTTCTTATTGGCCAAATTCCATTGCTCATTGAGCAGATTAAAAACCATAATGTAGATTTTCCACCAATCGCAGACTGCGAAGTCTCTATTCTCTCTTAAATAAAGCAAGCTACACCATTCTTGCCAGTCTTCTCATATTTGTACATGATAGGCGTTTTATCCAACCCGCGACCCCCTGTATAGTAGTCAGAGAACTTAACCTTTAAGCTAATACGGCGTTATTACTCAACCGCTAACAATCACTTTCTTATTAGCAAAAAATTCATCTCAAAATGAGAGCAATGGAAATCATTCAAATTGAAGAAGCGAAGCTTGATAAAGTCACTTGGAAAGTCACAGGAAATTTTAGAACGAAAGCGCAAAAATGGTCATGCAAAATGGTCATGGAATAAAAAGTTTACAATCTGCTTCAAACTTCGTTCGAGAGCAATTACACATGACAGCTGACTTTGCTGTTTTTTTTATAAAAAAGTTGTAGCTTAACAACTCAGTGGGTTTTGGGCGTAAAAAATTGAATTCAGAGTGTTTCTGTTGCTTCAAATTTATCGATTCACATTGCCCAGGAAATTTGAAGAACTGCGCCATGTTCAGGAATATTTCCTCAGAGTACAACGTGATTATTTAAAAATATTAGATCAACAGCGCAATCCGAACACAAGTGCCTGCCACTAAATTCACTTGAGAGCATTTTTTGAAAAGAATTAGATAGGAAGCATATTTTCATCTGAAAGAAAAATTGACAAAAAAGTTTGCTAGAAGAAAGTGCTCCGAATTTCTGCGTCCAGGCAAAGAATTCGTCAAATGAATAGAATTACATCTAAACAAAAAAGAAATTGAGAAATGTTCTTTAAAGACCCAACTTCACCATTAATAAATTTTTCTTCCACTGCCATATCTGATTCTTGTTTTCCGAATCTTGCAATCCATAAAAACGAGGCTACTCATAAAATAAAGGATTCATTAGTAAAGAAATTATTTATGGGCTTAAAAATCCCCAACCTCAGAAGCGAACGCACCCGTGTCCCCGGAAAGAAGTCCGACATGTTAACTACTGCCCTATAACAGCAGTAGTATAGTAATTTGCCTAGTAACTGTAGGGTGAGGGGTCCGAACCCCCCCCCCCCTACAAGAACTCAAGTCGACCAAAAACCTGATTTCTTTCGAAATGAAAGTTTTTTCAAGTTTCAGCAGTCAGTATAGCACCAAGAGTCTACACGAGTGGTAATAGGAAAAATTTCGCATTACATATGCTAAAGGCCCCAAACTTGGAAAAAATTTCAAAAATTTTAAAAAGATTTTTTCGAAAATTTTTCAAAATTTTTCGATGTCCTAAAATGAAGTGAAATGGATTTTGCACTACGAAAGAGCACTCAATAGTGAGTTTTTGTTGACTTCACTTTTGTTCACCTGTGTAGTAGGGGGGTTGAAACACTAAGAAATTTCAAAATTTTCGACGAAAAAATTCCAAACTATTTTGGAGTACCAAAATGTGGTATGAAATGGATTTTGCGCCATGAAAGAGCACTCAAAAATGATTTTTTGTTGACTTCGTTTTTTTTTTCACCTATGCAGTATAGGGGTTGAAACGTACAAAACTTCAAATTCTTGAGAAAAAATGTCCAAAGTTTTTTGGAGTCCTAAAATGGTCTGAAATAGATTTTGCGCTATGAAAGAGCACTCAAAAGTGATTTTTTGTTGACTTGAAAATTTGCTCAGATAAGGTCTACTATAAAAAATTTCTCGAAAAGAACTATTTCATTAGCAATTTTTTATTCTTTGTAACTCTGAAACTGTCCATTTGAGATGTCATAGTTCAAAATACAAAAAATATCAATTCAATCAGTGTCAGAGTTTCTAGAATCGATCGAGACTTTTGCTTTCATTGAATAAGTTTCTGTTAACATTTGCAGTTTTTTCTTTGTTTGCTAATGTTTGCTAAAAAAAGTATCACTGTCACTGCTGCTGGTAGAGTTATTCGGGCTTTCCTCGGCTTCGTTGAGAATGAAAGGGTTACTGTTTTCATGATTAGAGTCATCAAAAAGATCAGACTGGTTTGAAAGGTCGACAACATCTTTTAATTCCTCATTCGAATATGATGGCTGATGAAAGCCGGGATCAGTTTTTTCCCAGCCCAATGCTTTCCCAATACAATATACGGTTCATTCAATTCCGTATCCCAATCAGTTTCGACGCATATTTTCTTCGCAATGTACTCATCCATTAACGAATAATGTCCAAATGGTAGCGTAGTTTTTGGATCCCAGCTGATATATCTTTGGTCATCATATGCGCTCAGCGCAATTTAATTGACACAAACAGTTTGTAATTGGTGTTTGTCGTGTTGAACTTGAAGTTTTCCAATCTCACTAAATCACCGGTTTCTGATGTCTTTTTAAACATCCCATGGTTCAATTTGGCTTGAGCAATTTTTTGGTTCCATTTGCAGTCATTTTTGTTTTGTTCGTTGACAACGAGAATAGAATACAGTTTTGGTTTAAAGGCGCAAAACTCCTGTATTGATATTCCCGCAAGTTCATCTTTTCGTTTGATCTATCGTAGAGTTTGTGATCTGTTGGAAAATTAGAGAGGTCGAAATGATTTTTGAGATCCAAATTTTTTGCCCAGTCGTCATAAAATTTTTTGTTTTTAAGCTTGTAAATGAAAGAGTCTGTATCTGAATGCAACAGCACACACACTCGGTTTGTTCTTTCATTATATTGTTGTGGAACTCTAGCATGCAGAGCTTTAAAAGCTCTACAATGCTAGCACCAACTATTGTTGATTTGTTCCACAGGATAAACTGCTTTTTCTTAGTGATCAGAGTCAAGTTTTCGTCTATAATTTTGATTAATGAAACTTTGCCGTCAGATGTTGCTTTCAGAAGTTCCTCTTCTGTTCTAACAAACGAAACTGTTACTCAGTTTCGCAGACTTTCGCAAAAACTTTTCAAAGGCTGAAATTGATATTAGTTTATAGAAATTCTCATCAAAATTGGTGGTCGCTTCTTGTCGCTTTTGCGTGTTGAGAGCAATGCAGCTTGGAAGCCATTTCGGTTGTCGGAATTTTACAGCGTGATGAAACTTGGTAATTTTGATGCTGTTGTTAACGTAGAATTTCAGCTTACGATGGTGAACCACATAGTTTTTCTTGGGATGGAAGGTGTGTCTCAGCTCTTTAATTTTTAATACAGTCATTTTAAGGGTGTTTCTTGGAGAAGTTTGAAAGTCACTCAATTCTAGAGGATCAATTGATTCCTTGTCTGGTACGAGTGGATAGTCTGCAATTTGATCATGTAGTTCGTCAGGGTACTCCAAACTGACTTCAACCAGGAAGCCAATATCCCCTCATCTTCAGTTTGTAATATTTTGTCTAAAAAATGTCTTCATCAAGGTCATAATCATGCTCCAATGGGTATTGGAGCATGATGCCACCGTAAATATTATCAATGTAGATTATTGATGAAACATCTTTCGACTCATCAAATTCCGGCAACATGTTGTTGTTGGCAACCTCTTGTCTTGAGCTAAAGACAAAGGACGACCCTCCACGCATCATCTTCTCCGTCATGTCAAGTATTTGTCGATCAGTCAGTAGCTCAAGTTCTGGTTCAAAAACTTTCAAGCAGGCACTTCCTGAAAGGTTTGAGGCCGTATAGAATTCCGAGCAGTCCAATCCGTATGTGTTATAACACACGGACCGTCGCTCCTTCAACCAGCATGCTAACTGGAGAACATATCCTGTAAGGTAAAGTTCGAGAAACTGTTTAAGGTTTTCACAGTTAAACACTTTGAACACATTATTCAACTGAACGAGTACCTCATTGGTGACTTTTCTTCCAGTTCTTTAGACTTGGAAGAGACAGATTATTTAGCTTACTGAATGAGTCAACAAATGAGTAAGGAAAGTTTCCTTTCTTCTTCAACAGTTTTCGTTGCTTGTCTGTATAGCCCTGATAGAAGTGGTCTAGGAGACAAAATTTTGTCTCGGGTAAACCCTGTACTATTTTGTCTAAGCTACAAGGCATTAACTTGAAGTAATCGATAAAACGAAAGTACTCATACACTGCAAGCGCATCATGCTTGCTTTTTCGCGTTTCGATGAAAATGCCGAAATTGAGTGCAATAAACTTCTCATCATTGATTGGTATGACTTCAATTTTTGTCGATTGCGAAGCCGAGTGTAAGGACTTCACAATATGATGTAAATCATAATTCATCATATTGTGGGCGATCACTGGAGTGTAGTTTAGCGTTATTCGGTTTAGCTTACACACACTGTGCGCATGCCCAATAAATTATCCGTTGAAGTGACAGTGGTCTAATACCTTTTCGTTATCATAGTTGAAATCAACATTGCAAGTCCAACACTTTGACCACGTTTCTCTTGGAGATGTTGTGGCGAGAAAACACGGGAATTTCTGCTTTTGCTGATAGAAAAAATTTGGAAGTTTCTCTATTTTTGTAACAAAGTGTTCCATACAATCAGTTCCAATGTATATATGAAAATGCAGGGGCTCAGGGTTATCACGTTTAACAACAATCATGCAATAACTGCATGGACGATGTTGTTCTAATGTAGAAGGTCGTGAAATAGTTGGGTTCTCTTGCCGTTGCAACGGGCACCATCAGAGAGTACTGATCCAGGTACACAACAAAAGGTGAAAACCGCGTTGCCACATAGTTCTCGAATGTTAAGTTGTTTTTGTCGAATGTGGGCATTGTTAATTGTACTGAGTCGTTTTCCAGACATACTCTTTGATGGGAAGTGGCTAACCTTACTGATGAACATACATGGAAACAATTTCGACACAGCTCGCTCCTATCATGATACTCCTTTCCTTTGACATTGGCAACAGGTTTTATTAAATTGATATGAGAACGTAGTGGTAGGTCTGTTCGTTTTGTAGGAGCAACAAGTGCAGAACAAAGGGAAATGGTTTTCTTTTGACAACCTCAGGGGCAGTAGCTGTTTCTTGTCGTAACTAAAACAGAATCTTTTCCAATTTTCAGGGGAGAATATCAAACAAAGAAATTAATAATAGATAAGGGAGTTTTTCACAAAAGTTCAAGTTTTTTTAACATCGAAAGGCAATTCTATAGTAGACAAAAGTGAAACTTAAATATCTCATTACCTGAAAACACTGACTTCCACTTCATTGAGATCTTCGAACTTTGATATGTCATGAAGACTCATTATCATTTCAATGTTTCCCTTCGGCATCTTGGCTGATTGGTTCTCTCTAATGTTTGTAAGAACATTTGTCCTAGGTCTGAAGCACGGGGCTGGCGGTTCCAATTTTTCTTTTATGTAAACTAGGTGATATCCAGCTGTGTAGCAATATAGAATGCAGTTGTTGTCGCTTCAAATGTGTATATTCAGAAACATCGTATCCCTTCTCAACGGATGTCCCTCATGAAACGGTATGAAGGTGCTACCGCGCACTGTAACGCATCTAGTCAGTTTCAGTGTAAACTTGTGAGAGCAGCTGCCAGCCAATTCCATAGCTTGAAAAGATTACAAGCATAGACACTATGTTGTCAATGATAGTTTCGTAGCTTTTATCTGAAATCCCTGAATGATAAACAGTCACTGTTTCTGTGTTGAAGTACACGCTCACGTTTTCAATTTCTTCCTCTAAAAGCTTCTGAAGAGTCATTTCAACGTTTACTTAAAGTTTTTGGGGGAAATTTATGTATGTGTTTTTGAATAACTCTTGACACTTCATCACGCTTTCTGAAAATGTAATCCATTATCTCCAAATCTTTCTCTCCCGGTTGAAACTCATAGAAGTTTACACAACCGCTGATAGAAATGACAGTGGGTCTTGTCAAGTCAATCTGATCTTCTTCCATGTCCAATATTGGCATGACATGTTTGTTTTTTTATCATGTTGCGCGTAATCTAGTTTTGTTTGAAAATCTACAGCAAAACTACAGCAAATCTACAGCCATGAACACAGCAAAACGTTGGTGTATCTGGAAATATATTATGGAAGTTCTTCAAATTTTTATTAGGAGACCGTCGATTACAGAGTTTTGTTGAACAGTGAGGGCATTGTATCGCCATGTTGAGACAAGCTACCCGTTGGATCTTGAATGCGTTTTCAAACTCGTGAAAAGTTCAACAACTAAATTTCTTGAAAATGGCAAAATTGATTAAGGTTGGAAGAAATTCAAGGAGCGCACGATTGAAAGAAACAAAAAAAAATGTAGGGTCAATTAGACAAAAATTTTCTAAAAATATCAGAGGAGGTATGAGGAAAAGCAATGTAATTGTTGTGTGTGTTGTAAAAAATGATTTTGACAGTTTGCTTCAGTTAAAGCCTAAAGAATGACCGAGCACGGGTTTGACAAAAAATTTTCGAAATGCAGAAAATAGAAAGTCAAGATTTGCTCGCGCAAATGTTATAGTGTGCAAGTTTCATACTGTACGCGTAGTTCAATTGATTACCAGGCTGAAATTTAAAAAAACAAGCCCAATTTTAGTCTTGATTAAAGAAAGAATGATTTGCGCTTGCTGCACTTCTTCCTTAAATTTGAGCTAAAAATCCAAAACCGTTAATCAGGTTTTAGAGTTTAGGACAAGAATCTGCTTAAAAAAAATGATGTTTAAAAATATATGATAACTTCGAAATGTTTTAGCGGTACCTTCGTTTTTTCCGCTTGAATCCTTACATTTGGTTCAACTGCTTCCATTGTATGCTTCAAAAGTTGAGATGATTTTAGCAAAGTTTGTCAGTGCTTCCAATGAAAAATTTGTTTCTCGTTTCTTTTCATGTTATCTCAGTCAAAAAGACAATATAAAAATGTATGAATTGTAAAAAAATGAAATCATCTTTAGAAACTCAATTGTTAGAAACATGCAGCGAAAGGTAAAAAGCACTGTTGAAGGACTGCTTTTACAAAATTTTTCCATTCACTTCAATAAAAAACAGTTATTCAGATTTGTCAAAGAGTTCTCGTATTGATGAAATTTTCCTCTTTTTCGGAGCATTGATAACAAAACGAGTTTCTGTGTTTTTGAGAAATTTTTGGTCAGAGTGACTTCATGCCCTCGGTTTCCAGTGACCTGTGGAGAAGTTTCAAAATTGTCGCCAGACAGTTTGTGCAGTAGATTATTGCTCACAGTTTGTGAGCTGTCAAAGTTGATCCACAAATTTTTGTTTCTTGTATTGAGGAAAGAGATGGGCTTGGCTGTGTGCTGTCTGGGCTCAACTTGGGGCTGGGGTCTGCAGTAGGAGTGCAAAGTGGAGACAGATTGATGGGTGATTGTAGAGATTTTGGAAGCCCCCAAAAATCCGCTAAGTTGTCACACTCTTGAAAAACACCGAGCTGGTTTTCATAGAAAGGAACACAGTCGCAATCGTATTTGTAAAAAATTTTCTTTGTCCCCACTGGTAAATTTGATATATCGTAAGCATGCAGAGGAGGGTCAAAGAGTGGTGAAAGTGGTACAATACCCCCTGAAGTGATGAAACCCCCACTGGTTGATTGACGTTTGTCTGGCATCTGAGGAAGTAGATTTATAAAAAATTTCGGAAGCATAAAATGATCTTTTGTGGTCCAGTCCTCTTTTTCGCTTAACCGTTTTTGTTGTACAAAGACAACAAACTTTAAATGCATTGTTTGGTAAACGATTAAGCGTTCAAATGAGTTTTCTCTTTCTGATAAAATATGATCTTGAATATACAATTCTACTTCAACAAGTAGGTACGTTGTTCAAAAAAAAAACTGGAAAGGGTTTGGTTCACAGTGTAGCATCCTTTTATAAACAAATGTCTATCAACACACCCAGGGTCACAAATAACTCTACATTCTAATAAACTTTTATGTATTCAACAATAGTAAAACTATGGGTTTCAGGCATTACTTTCAAGATAGAATATAACACGGAATGCACTGACAACCTCGTTGTTTGGTTGGAGATATATGTGTTTGACACATTGCAGTTTGCAATTACTGTTCTTGGTGGCTAAACATGTAGCTAAACATGTAGCTATCATTTAGGTAAACGTTGTTTTTTAAACATTTTTCTTAACAGTTAAAGAATTCTGTTTTTTGCACACATTTATAAGTGTGTATGTGTGTGTGCGTGTGTTCAAATCAATCTCGTTGTTTGTTGGAAATAATGTACAGATACATGTGTTGGTCACATTGCAGTTTGCAATTACTATTTTTGGTTGTTAACCATGTAGCTAAAAATACAGCAAACATGTTGGTAAACGTTATATTTTACACATTATTCTTACCAGTTGAAGAACTTTATATTTAGCTCACACATTTGTGTGTGGGTGTGTTCAAATTTCATTCCAAGAGAATTCATTGTATTTCATTTTCAAAGTAAACCAGTTTGACTCAGTAAATTGAGAAAAGAATTGTACAATGCCATTTACAGCTGAGAAGGATGCCGAATTTGGAGAGGCTAATTTCTACGTTTCTAAAAATGAAAAACGTTTGACCAGAGCAACAATTAAGTCTTATGAACAGACTGAATGTTACGTCTTTTTAAAATTCTTCTAAAAAGCTGAACATGACTATGAATTTCAACAAAGAATAACACTAACATTAGAAGTTTGAAACGCTGATGTTAAAATCTTCAAAGATTCCATCCATCGCTAACAATTCTAATGATACTGATATAACAGATTAAGCAACGCCAGCAAAGAAACAAAAGTTGAAGCAAAAAGACGACGAGCACAAAATATCTGAATAAAAGAACCGCTTGGACAGCGTGGTGAAAGCTATGTATGAGCGCTCAACTGCATTATTTGAAAAATTTCAAAAAAATTCAGGTTTTTTGTTTCAGATGAGAAACCATCTTCATTATTTGCCAGGAATTACGCTGTATGCATGCAATTTGAAAACGGCTATTGTGAAGTGTTTTCCTCTAACCATTATCATGTGTTGTTTGATGTGTCTGACGTTCTACGGAAATATTGAAACGAAATAAGCTTTATGCAGTTCCTTGTTTGTATACAACCTTCAAAACTTTTTTTCAAACGGGGCCACAGTGGAGACAATTGGAGAGATTTTCGAAAAACTAGCTGTGGAGTACAACGGTTCAGCACTGCCGACAAAAGGAGAAGCAACCGCCATTCATAAGCGCTGTCCAAATTTGAGCAATGCCATAACCCTCAGCAAAAAACACCGTCAAAGCGGAACTGTTGCTTATAAATCTCTGGATAAAGCTGAAAAAACATTGAATCAGCAATCGCAAACTGACTGGTTATCAATTCAAACTCTAAAGAGAGCATTTTGTATGATCCTCATTCTGGTGGTTTTTGCCAAATAATGGATCTTTTTGTGAGTGGCTATTGAAAATTAGATATTGACAATGATGTTTTGTTTACACGCTTAGTTTTTGAAGGAAAAATAAAGGTTTGAAAAAAAATTTTTTTCATCAAATCATGTTAGTAGTGTTAGAACACCATATGAAGCGCAAAACGTAACGAATCAACATCACTCATCTTTACAACTTCTTTTTCACCAAAAAGGTAATGAGCAATATAAATACAAATTAAGCCACAAAATATTGAGTTTGGTTTTTGAAATGGCTGGTTTCTAGGCAATTCATACACCGTTTGAATAATACCAGCAGATGAAAAAGTCTATTGTGCAAAAGTTTATAGAAGTTACATTTTGTCCCAAGAGATCCGCAAAATTATAATTCCAATTTTTTGACAAATAAGGGTCCAATTTGTTCCAATTGATTGAGAGGTAGATACAGTCACAAAAATGAAGCTGTTATGAGTTAGATTAACAGGGAAGTTGTCTGCTGGGAATACCCACAAAATTGTACTTCAAAAGATTGCCTGCTTGAACCAGATTGTTTTTATTTCGCTTTCATCCATCACTTTGTAAGAATACGATTTTCTGAAGCTCTCCGAGCAGAGTCAATGAAAATAGTGCTAGTTTTTCACCAATAATGAAAATTTGTGTATTACCTGGTAAGGCCGCTGAAAACTTGAGTTCAATTGAAATTGAACAATTGGTAAGTACAGGATGAATAAAATCATGTGATGCCTGCTGAGTGCTGGTGACCTTAAACACCATAACAAAGTGGTTAGGGTATTCAGACAAACTTATTCTAAGTCCACTGTCAATATAGGCTAAATCTGACATTGTGTTGAAATACACGCGTTTTACGTCAGCTGTATTTATGGGGCTGTCAGCAACGGGGAAGCCATTTAGAGAAACAAAAGTTTGCTGCTGACTAAATTTACGAAAGGGAAAAGGATTGAGTTGTTTGCTTCAAAAGAAAGCTTCATTTGCGTAAAGACAAATGGCAAGACGTCGAATAGGCTCCCTGCTAAAAACATCTTCCTGTTTCCAACTTTGCAAACCAGTAAAAGCCAGAAAAGTTTTCGCAATAGTTTCCAAGTAACGATAGGACGCTGGACTTGAAAGTAAAGTTTTTTAATGGCAGAAATGATTCGTCAATGGCATCGTCGTTCAATGCCATTTTTCCTCAAATAAAAATTAGCTTCTACAATTTTTACTGTGTATGATTTTCCTGCATCGTCGGAGATTATAACAAAACCATCTATTTATAATCGAAGTGGAATTCGCAGAGTAACTCCACTCAAAAGATGTCGATCGCCTGCAAACAATCTACTGCCAATTTTCCATAACACTACATTCAGCAGATTGGCTAACCAAAGCTTTTCGTCTGTTAACTTCAGCTCCTGCCAGCGCTCCAGCTCGAATAACATTGGCAGGCCAGACAAGTAGCCTCTGCATGTTTGTTGTGAGAAAATTCGGTTTCAATGGAATTTTTGTGATCATAATTTCCATATGCATTTAAAATATTCAATCCGTTGGCTGATACTGTACAGTCAGAAAAGAGTGAAGGTAAAACATTATTACAAAAGTAAGGAGCGTCTGTTTTGGTTACATCTGTTGCAGCTCCAGAAACATATTTCAAATCAGCTTCAAAAACCTGAACTATCTTGCATTTGATTTCCAGGAAAATTTTTTGCAGATCATTAAAATTGTTTCTGTCTTCAGCAATCTCAAACTCAACCATAGGTCCGTTAGGATTGTAAACGGGCCTTTTTTTCTGACAAAAACTCCCATCAAAAATTACAAGAAGCGCTTGTTTTTGGAATAAATCTAAGGAACTAAGGGTCGCCTCTGTTGGTAACATATTACAGATCGTCTTTAACATTGGCAAAGAAATCCGACCGAGTTCTTTTTGGCTGTTTGTATTTCGAAATGACCACCTTTCTTTTTTTGATACCTCTTCTCGCTTTTGAACCTGAACGTCTAGATCGTCTACGATTCAATCGTCTCTGTCTCATTCGCAGTGCCAATGAGCCTCCTGTTTGCTTTTTGATTGTATGTGATATCGTGTTTTTCAGCGCTTGTTTTGGAGATTTTTTTGCTGACAACGTCCATAAACTCTGGTACGCTCTTTAACAGAAGTTCTTTTCCAACGCGCTTTGCTGCTGGTAAAATAAATTTTCTTGCAAAACCACTTGCGAAAGCTCCAAATCCGCTACCTCTTTGCCTATAGTGCCCCGAAAAATAAGGCAATGCAGTTGCTTGATTTGTGTAGTATGACTCCATTGCTTTTAATCTCCAAATCTTTCAACTGTAACGTCAGAATGACTTTACCGGTCCCTGAAAAGGGAATTATTTGTCCTGTTTTGGTGCGTAGTTCTATAGAAATAGACTGAATTGTATTTGAAAGAAGTTTTTTGTAGTCCAAATTCGAAAAAAGTGTTCTGCGTGTTGGTTCAAGCTCGCAGACGCTACCGCTTTTCAACCATTGTTTTGAATCAACGTCTCGTAATAAAGGTGCTTTTGCATCGCCAACGTATTGATGCTCAATAATGTTTGTATAAAAGAATAACAAGTGTTTCCCGGCGCACAAATCAGCCGAAAATTTACCCATAAAAACCTTGGTATCAACTTTTTGCATCAGTTCGTTTGCAATTGTGTCCATTTTGTACCCAATGTGTGTTCCTCGTCCATCACGGAAGCCCTTGAAACCGATAATCATTAGAATTTCATCGCTTGGAAACGTAATTCCTTCATACTTTCCAAAGACAATTTCAAATTTACCGGAACTTTTAATTTCTCTGAATGAAAATTTTGGTAAACCAACAGTTCTTTTAATGGCAGCTAACAACTGTGGAACAGTATCAACATTTCCTGGCAAGAAACCTAATCGCTCACCGTTGTATGGACGTGGTATGGCATTGGCTCCAGAGCTGTTCCGTTGGTGATCTTCTAAACCACCTAAACTGTAAAAAGTCAGGACCCCGTTTGGGATGTGTTACATTTTAGTTGGAAAAATAATTTCACTCAAAGCCACTCTCCAGTCTCCCGACAGTTGTATTTCATCATTGAGAAAAACTCTGAATGAAGCCAATGTGTTTTCATCGAAGATCTCCATCGAAGCGGAGGAGATTACCTGTACCGTAAATTCATCTTCAAAACGTTTACTTGCCAATTGGCACAGGAAATTCTCGTACTAATTGGAGTTCGGGTTGATAGAATTTACCCTGAATATTTTCCTTAACGGTATCGATAAGAGAACGCGTTGGAGGGTTAAATGTTGGGATAGACAAAATTTCAAAATGCTCCTCTGTAAAAGACTGTTTGTACCCTTTTCCAAACGTCTCCTCTTTTTTCTGTATTCGTACAAGATCACCAACAAAAAATTTTGCTTTTTGAAAAAATGTTATATTTGCAATCAACGATACCAGTCGCGGAACGTCTTTTTTGTTGCTTTGTTTGGAGCGAGTTTGATTGTTCGATTAACTCTAGAATTGATAGTTTTAACAAATGAATCCAGTTTATCTAAATAAGAATAAGTCTATTTTTCTTCTCTGTATGTATATTATAATCGTAAGGGAACGAATATTTCTTTCAGCAAAAGCAGACCGTTCCTCACCGAACGTAGAGTATAAATAAATTCCGCGTATATTGCAGAGGGCTTTGAAAGCATCGAGGAACTCCGTGCCATTATTAACCCAAACTTTTTTAGGTTGCTTATATTTGATCATCCTTTTGAAAGCCTCTGCGGTTTCTGTAGCATATTTTGTTTTCAGTGGCTCAACCCTGAGATATCTTGACAGACAGTCAACTGCACAAAGAAGGTATTTTACTGCACGGTTGTATTTTGCAAGTTCAACAACAAATGCTAGATCTACGGACCAGATCTCATTTAGATGGTTAACAATTACTTTAAGCCTTGGAAATCTGAGACGACGTGAACGGTATTTGGTGAAGGACGGTTTCGTTTCGAGATACATTTTTACTTTTTCATTGATAATTTACTCAAATTTTAAGGTCTTTTTGCGTTTCCAAATGACGCAGGTCTTTTTAAATAGAAGTTATCAAATTTCTTCACATCATCTATAGAAAACTCAGTCTTTTCTACTCGTGTCTTCCTCTGTCTTCTTTTTGCTCTCATCGAATTTATGGCTTCGAAACAATTTTCTTTTGTCTCAGATCTTCCTCTTGTTTTTGTTGTTGCTGCTGCTGTCTTTTTCTCTTTCCGAATCGGTTGTTCTTCGCTGTAAAATTCACCAAGAACTTTTTTTGCATGAGAATTGTAAACCAAGTGGGCTGCTAAATCAAGTTCAGTCAAAATTTTGGAATATTTTTGCACGTCAATTGTTTTGGTAGGTTGTTGTAAATTGTACAAGAAATTTGTTACCTTCACTCCTTGAGGTTCATCTTCAAAATGGAGAACAATATTCTCTTCACTAATAGAAACAGTATCCGAAGCAAAAAAAACTTTTTGAGAATAATTGCCGCTCTTTTTGTTTTATTTTTATCCATTTATTTCAGTTAAGCATTATTGAGTCAAACGCTTAGTCTTTCCATTTTTTCACTACGGGCTCGATTTCACTGTTATCACTAACGAATAATTTTGGTTTTAAGTCATCTGGATCACATGTCTCATCACCGGTACTCCTTGTTCTCGGGATCAGTCTATCAGTGCTTGTGTCAGCATCTGGTAACTTTTTTCCTATGCTCTGCTCAAAATTTGGATTAGATCTTTGTAGGAGTGATACCTGAGTGGCCTTTTGCTGATATATTGGATTATCGAAAATTTCTTCTTTGGTTGGATTTTTTGATAAAAACATCCTCTTGGGGATCAAAACAAATACTTCTGCGTGCATTATGTAACTTTTAGGTAAAGCATGAGAATCCTATTGCCTTGATGAGTTCTGATTTTCTCGTCGAAATATATCGCTTTTTCTTCAGACTTTTTTTTTATAATAACTGCTGAAATGAATTATCTGGATTTTTAAGTAAGTGCTTGCTGACTGGAACATTGCCATTGATTACATTGAGCAAACACTCACACAGAAACTTTATAAAACTATTGGGTGCTTCTTTGAGGAACTTTCTGAATTTACTATCAAAGAGCTTGAGCATTTGCTTTAGCATAAATAACTCTTTCTCTCTCATCTGTCAAATTAGTTATAACCGCTTTGGAGGAAGGCAGATAAAAAAATGTTGGACCTGGTTGTACAATATTTGAACACTAACGCAAAGGGTCTGAATTTTTTGGAACCAAGTTGATGAGTAAAAGTCCAAAGTGTAATTTTGTTGCTAGTTCACAGCTTTCTTTTAAAAAAACTTGTGTTGCTTAACTGTTTGCCAATATAGGTGAGCTGTTGTATGTCTCTAGGTGATTTGAACAAAATGATCTGGGTTGTGTTGAGATCAATTGCCCATTTACTCTGTTGGAATATTTTATGCTTAACGTAAACGACGCTAATATTTCTATGACGTCCAGCAAGTTTTGAAAACTCTTTGTCATTGAAAATTTTTTTACAGGAATCGTCAAAAACAAGCAGACAGTTTCCAGCTGTGAAATGAACTCAAATCTAGAAAACTTTGTGAAAAAAGTGTTAAAGTTACGCTCTATAGAGCTGAATTTTGGTTGCTCATGGTGATAGAAGTAGTAAAAAGATTTAAATTTTGTGTAAAATGTGTTTCTCATAACAATTGGAATTTGAGCGCAGGTTTACCACAGCATGACGGCTCAAAAACAGCCATGGATAGTCTATCGCTTGTTGAATTTATCTTATTCATAGCTTCGGATTAGGAAGCGCGTAGCCAACTGTGCATGAAAGCAATAAAAACCAAATTGTTGGCTCTTCACAATCACGATGAAAAAACAAACTTGGTCAAAGAAACCCCACTTAGAAACAGTTGGATTGCAATTTGAGTAAAATAGACGACTTCCGATCGTGGTAATCTAGAATTACAAAGTTTCCAGGACCGTCGCTCATGATTTTCTTCATCAAAAACTAAGTCATTCAAACCCACTCCACCGGCGGAATCTATCTCATCTTCTTTATGACTCATTTGAAAAGAAGTTTTTGATCAAAAATGAACTAAAACTTCAAATTTTGTGTTAGCTCATTATTTTGTTAGTAACTCTCTCAACCATAAAAAAATTCATATGTAGTATATCAGAGTCTGTCTTCCTTCTTGTAAGTCACTTTGTAGTTCGATTGAATGCCATAATCTGTTGAGTAGTAGACAATTGATTCCACGTTTCCTTTGCTCACAACCTGTTTGATCTCATCAGGCAGACTTTCGTGGTCCAGGGTCACTTGAACCGGTGCTTGCGACTTGTGAATAGGTAAAGTGGTTAGTTTCAGTCCTTTCATTTTCTCTTGCAAAGACATGGTACATTTGAAAAAATTCGAGCAGTGAACGATATTTCGTTAACAGCTAAGCCTCAGCTATGTTGCAAAGAATTTGTTGTTTCCTCAGAATAGATTGCCCCCGTTATTCTATTTTTTTCCTCTCTGACCAAAGATAGAGTTATTTCATTATCATTCGTTACGCAACTGCATACTGTCAAACTTGGAGATAAATTCACTTGAAGAACTGAAGGAGCTACCTTCTTCACTCGTCGGCTCATTGGTGGGCAGTTTTAGCCAATAGAAATACCACTGTGATTTTCTTATTGTTTTTTCTTTTGTTTCTCGGGTAAGTTGAAAGATGTAAAGCACAAGTAAAATGTTTAATCGGATGAGAAATGTCTTCAACTTTAGGGCATAAAAATGTGTCCAAATCTACAACTTCCTTCTACCCAATAGGGTTTGCAGTGATTCCGATTTCTTTTTTCCCTTTGCATAAAACTTTCCGGATGGAAAACAAAGTTAAATTGCGATAAAGATTTGGGATAGAAACCAGTAAGTATAACTGCCAGTGCTCCAAGATAAACCGTGTAAGAACCTACTAACCCACTGATGAGATTTCCTCTCACTACTGGAAAGTGAATTGTATGGCAGTGGTGGTAGGAATAGGATTGTGTCTAAATAATTGTTTGAGCAAATCGATAACTCTTTAATTATAAAACCGGTCTTTTTGTGACAAAAACCTTCAAAATCTAAGACAATTTCGGAATTCAACATACCTGCAAAATAAACAAATTCCTTTGAAACGTTTTCACAAACAAGCACAACGTTAGAACAGTCAATTGACCAATATAAGCGTTTGTGATTCGACAAGGCAAAACATATGAATATCCAGGGCCTTTCTGACTTTGTTCTGCAAAAAACCCTGAAGCATCTTGAAGTTTTGCATGTAATCGAAGGAATTTATAAGACTTAAGGTAAGTGTCTAACGACGAGTTGTCTATACCTTGGAGTTGCCTATAGCTTGAAAAAGTGAAGTCAACAAAAAAATCACGTTTGATTGCTTTTTCATAGCGCAAAATCCAATTCAGACCATTTTAGGGCATCGAAAAACTGAAAAATTTTGGAAAAAATTTTTGAAATTTTTTCCAAGTTCAGGGCTTTTAGGATATGCAATGCGCAATTTTTCCTATTACCACTAAAGTGATATAGCCGGGGCGTCCAACCAACTCAGAAGTCGTTTTTCTCTCTACAGTAACAACTTCAACAAGCGAAAGCTGCCTAGTGACTGTAGGGTTGGGGTCAGGACCCCCTCCCTACAAGAATTCAAGTCGACCAAAATCCTGATTTCTTTCGAATTGAAAGTTTGTTCAAGTTTCAGCAGTCAGTATAGCACCAAGAGTCTACACGAGACTGCTGAAACTTGAAAAACTTTCATTTCGAAAGAAATCAGGATTTTGGTCGACTTGAGTTCTTGTAGGGGGGGTTCGGACCCCCCCCCCCCAAAGTCATTAGGTAAATTACTATACTACTAACGGCTTTGATAATCCACCTTTTCGCAATCTCGTATGAGCAACAATCTTTATTTCAGAATGCGCAGAGTTGAGATCACGCAAAACTTAAGAAGACGCATGAAAGTCATTTGAAAGTTAAGATTTTCCAAAAATTTTGCAAAATAGGCCCTGTTAAAATTGTACATAAGAAGCAGACATATTTGCAATTGTTTTGTTCGATAGCAATAAAAAACGAGTGCAGCAACATTTTTATGCTCATCTTAGATATAAAGAAGTGGCCTAATGTTTTCGTTATTGTGACAAAAATCAGCTCCTGAAACGCCCGACCAATTATTGCTGAGAATTGATATTATAATTTTGCAGCTACCAAGTGGTGCTTATGTTCCAGGGTTTTTTACTTGCCAAAAATTGTGCTAGGCATCAGCAAACTGATGGCTAGTATTCAAGAAAACAGCTTCTGATGAATTATGTTGGTAGGGGGTTTATAGGGTTGGGCGGATAGTTGGTTTGAGGGGTAGGTGAAGGGGTAGTGTAGGGTTTGTGGTGCGGTGTCTGTAATTTGAATAGCAAGATGTTATGGGATTACTTCTCATGACCGGTTCACCTTGAGTATTACCAGCAGACCCATTTTTCTATGCCTTAGATTACAGGATACGACTCCAAGCGTCGCGCATTATAATGTCCAGCCTAACCTAAACCGAAATCAGATCATCCAATAGATGCGAGAAAAACAGTATCCCAATAACAAATTAAGTGTTTTCGAGAATGCAGACACAATTTTTAAGTTCGGGGATGAGGTTAGATGCTGGGGGTAAGTGGGGGACTGGTGGGGGTAAATGGGGCGGGGGGGGGGGTGAGGTTGGTGGGGGCGGCGTTAGGTCAGATAGGTAGGAAGGTCTTATAAGGGATAAAAATTCTCGTTCTAAAAAGCCAGAGTTCTAAAACAGATGTCAACGCTCAAAAACAAGTCAAAAGTGCAAAGTCCTGAACAAACTTGCGTCAGCTAAAAAAAAACCTATAGATTCTCAATACTACTCCGAGTCGTAAAAACCTGTAGAATACCAATCATCCTCTTCGAGTCGTAAAAAGACCAACACCTTCACATTACTTGCTTAAACCTTCGTTCGAGAGCAATTAAAAAATTTTTCTTTCATAAGCAAAAAATGTGCTTCAAAATCTGCTGCCAGGATGAAAAAAAAATTGGGAAATACAAAAACTTGAATTTATTGGACGCATATAGATCAATTATTATATCATCATTTATCAAAGAATTGTCATATTGGTACAATGATCATCAACTATATAATTTACAGCAATTCTACAATTTATTTTAGGATGTTGACAACTTATTTCTTCATATGAAAGGAACGAGTCGGGGGCAAGCGAGCACGCATTGTTAGACGTACACGCAAATCAGAGGTTAAACTGATAACATTTTTACGTAGATTACACGTATTTTAATAAGCTTGAAAAATAATTAACAACAGGGACAAAAAGAGAACCTTATACCAACTAAAATGCAGATATTATGACAAATACATGTATAATTATAATCCACTACGGCGAAATTACACAAGGGCAAAGCAACTTTAATTTTTAATAGCATCGTAATTTTGAAATATCGGAGAAAAAAACAGGCATATGGAAAATTAAGTAACCCATAAATGGCCCAGTTTCGAAATAAAGATGACAAATGGCTAATATTGAGGAATCAAGATTAGTTCAAACCACTTCTAAAAAGTTGGAAACTTGGAAAAACTGTTTGATACATTAATACAAAGCATAAAAGCGTACCGAATGGTTTGAATTACATGTAAATCGAATTTTAAGAAAGCCTCATACAAGTTTACATTATGTGCAACGGATGAAAAATAAGGGCGGTAGTTACTGTTAAGTAAAAGGGAAGAGGCATGAGAGGTAGGGATTGAATGGGTTTGGGGGAGTAAAACTAGAAAAATTCAAAAAATGCGATTGTTTGCTTAGGAGTACACTATGTGATATTTTGTGAATTAAGTGACAAAAGCTACAATAAATTATAATATTAATACATTACAACAGCAATCATAGTGGTATTTGTTGAAAATCACGGTCAAATCCGGAGCTATATAAACAAATTGAGACAACAAATCAACTAATGTATTAATAATGAGATTAACACAACGAATAAGTGAATTGAATTGACAAATAAATTTGATAAAAGGTCAAATGGGCATGGGAGTTTTTTCTGGCTTGTGAAACAAATATTGATAATCGAGTGAGAAGTTTGTTCATTGAATAATTACACAAATTACACATATCTCAACTCTGAATTTCAGAATCTCAAATCATACAACAAAGTAAGTTTTATGAAAATATTTAACATCAAATTTGATACTCCTATAGAAAGAGTTGAAACTTTTTGTCTGTTCACACCATCTTTAGCTTCAAATTCTAATTGACACAATTTGAACGAATTCTATCATTTCATTACAAGTGCTCATTTAAATTCCACTTGCAACTTTAAAACTTAGTTTTCCATCGTAACAATAATGTTCTTTTGCGATCATTTTCCCACCTCCACAAATTTTCATTTCTTCACAACGCCACCAGAAACTATTGAATGTCACCAATGACCAAGAACTTTATTATCAATTCACTCAAGCAATTTTTTCTGTCACGTCATTCACATGCTGCCGTATCCCGCAGAGTTGGGCATTGAGTTCATGTAGGGTGGCAATGAGCCAGGAGCACCTGATCCGAAGGGTGGTTGTGCTCCGGGCATAGCCCCGTAAGGTGCACCACCAGGCATAGGTGCTCCTGCTCCTCCGTAGGCAGCTGGGCCCGCTGTCAACATCAACTGAGGAGCTGCATCTGTAACATCGTACTGAGTTTAAAATTTTGAATACAATACTACGCGTCGGTGAAATCAATCGACAATAAATTTGCTCAAAGCTTAAAGCACATTAAAGCGAACACTTCAAAGATAATGACTTGAAACATACCCGTCAGATTACCGGAAAATAGCCGCCGTTGATACCCCCGATTGCGATCGAAAAATAGAAAATGAAAATTGATTTTTGCTCAAAAACATTTTTAAAGTGTGAACTCGTTTATTTCATTTCTAAGTTAAAGATAGTCCTGTTCCTCAATGAGAGCATACAAGGGCCAGCATCAATACCAATAAGAATCAGGGATGGTAACTAAGACTCATAAAAACAAAGTTTTAAGTAGCGGGCATCTAAAATTGAGGCTTATCCCATTTCTATTTTTGATTTCATTTTCGACTCCGTTCATTTTAGATTGATTTAATGGGCAACTGCTATTTAAAAGCACTTTCAGCAGAATGAGCGAAGAAAGAAACTAGCCTCGAGAAGTCGGAAGGATTTTAAGCAAAATGTCGAAAAAGCGGCAAAATGAGGTAAAGCGAAACAAATTGTAAAAAACATTCGATGAAGTAAAAAACATAGCAGGACAAGTCTTGGCATATATTTCAAAGTCTTGTCCTAGACTTAAGAAAAAACGAGACCTAAATGGACAATGGGTTGCAAAGCCATTCAGAAAATCCAATTTTTAAAATCGAAAAATCGGTAAAAGTCAAAGTCAAATAGCCTCATGTACACAAAAGACCACTAGCTAGAAAGCAAAGTTTTATTCAAGCAGTTTTCTCATTCTACTTGAAAATTAAAGCGAAAAAATTTCACACCGCAGAACTGCTTGCTTTCTCGCTCCACTCCCTGTTTCGCCGTCACCAAAATCCACACTCAATCTTCAAAAATCATCAAAATTTGTTCGCAAATCTAAAAAAGATAAGACAGCGCCGTCAATACAATTTAAATTCTTTGTATTGTAAAAAAAATGAACTCAATAACAGCCGGCTGACAAGATGAGTGCGGCTACAAAACATAACTAACTTGGGGGCGAAATGCTCCAAACGACTAGCTAGCAGTTGGCTTCGTTAGTGGCTAACCAGGTGCTTAGGGAGACCGGTTGCATTGCTCAACTCAGATGGTGGAGGGAGTAGAAAAATGGAGCGGTGGGAGCATAAGGGGAGGTGGGGGAATCTCTAGAAGGGTCGAAAGTGCCAGGGTTAAGGGTGTAAGGAGATGGGGCGAGGGAGTAGGTGTCTAAACCATGAGGCGCCCCTCCCCCTCATCGTTATTTAGGTGATCTCAGCAGCCTCATTGAAATGTACGCTTAGAGACTAGTAAAGTTCTAAGAGAGCTGCTCACTCACTTAACATCTTAATGCTTTACCTGTACATCTCGTTTTTGAGGACGAAAAGTGAAACAATCAGAGTAAAATAACTAGGCGATAAGTCGGCAGTAAAAAAAATTGCATGAGAAGACCAACAGGAGTAATATAATTGCCACGAAATTCGTCTGAGAGCAATTAATAAAGCTCGTCTATGCATATCAAACTTTTCATCGTGCATTGGGAAACACAAGGCGTGAAAAACAGAATTCTTCAATGTTAGAGGAACGTGAATTTTTTTATCAAAATATCCGACATTTCACAACTTGGCTAATTATTCAACTAGACTTCCTGTAAAATGAGCCCACTGGAGAAAATTTTCCATTGAGCGATTAAATCTTTGGTCTTAGTTTTAGCCAATGAGTTAGGTCAAGTTTTTCACACGATTCAAAATATCCACTAAAACTCTGAACGCTCGGTTTGAACGTCTAAGTCTAAGTTCTATACCAAGTTACTCAAAGGTTTAAATGAAGACGATAATACGTAATCTTGCTGCTTTAATGCGTAATTTTCCCAGGGTGTGATCGGAAAGGTATCCACTTGGAACAACTTCTTTGCCAACTTACTGCATTTTTGGTAACTGTTTCGTTTCGCTCTGGGAACCCATAATTGATATTTTACACATTAATAGTGTTTAATTAATAGTACTGTGTAATATAAATTGTATTCAATAGTCCATTTTATTAGGCTATACAAACCATTATCAGCGCGCAAAAACGAGCATTAGTTTGTTCACACATGGTTATGAAAACAAAATTTCTGGATGTTCTTTTTCGGACCCCAGTGCTGTTTATGGCACATATTTACAAACTACGTGTTTTGTAGCACGCTATCGTGTAAAAAAGAGACCGTGCGCCTGGGGCGGTAAAAGCTCTATGCCCACTAAGCTGGGGCTGCGAGGAGGGGGGGGGGTCAAGAGAGTAAAAGTTTTAGGCTTTTCTCGTTAAGTATTCTCGGGGGGGGGGGGGGGCATGGGGAGGAGGGAAGCAGTTCTTACGACTATATATCTATACTTGGAAAGAAATCAGTCACAACGTTTTGTTCTTAATTCAACTTTGCTATGCCTGTCCATGTTCATAATACAGTTGCTTTTCGAACACATTCACAGCATTAAAAACAGTTTTGGGTGTTGATTTCGCGTACATTTTACATGCACACACCTTGTTTTATAGTATCTAATATAAAATCACATTCTCACAGTCTTGTTCGGATATGTCTCCAAGATTTTCATTTAAATTGATTTACAGACGGAGGTAAATTTTGTATATTTTTAATAAAGCAGTACGAGCAAAACAGTCCAGTATGTCCAATATAACTCAAGTGTCCGATAACGCTGTCCAATAACAAAACTAAAATCGAACACTAAAATCACGCACACTTGTAAATCAAACGCATTGGGTAAATGCTTTTCAACAGTCGATGGTTTTATTCGGCCTGAAAGCCTCGTTTCGATCCAAAAATATAACTCGCTACACCGAAAAGGAGTTTGAACAAGTTCTAGATCGCAATTCCAATTCCCAAGTAATGCGATCCTAAAAACACTCTTAGGTAATCCAATTTTAACCCTCGCAAATTACATATAGGATTTTGAGGACTTCAAGCGAAATTAGTTATCGCAAAACAACTCCAATATATTAAAGATGACAGCTGCTGAGCCAAAATCAGAAAACCATTTTGACTAACTATTTTTTTCTGAAAATATAAAATTTGGGCAAAAGATATAAATTATTAAATACAATGAAACAAATTGGTAGATGAAAAAATTTTGAAACGAGTAGCGGAAATTGTTGACCGTAATTAGTGAAAAAATTGCCACTAATTTTAAAGTGGGACAAGTTCTCACATTGGTTGAACAACAAAACTTGAAAATGCATCAGCTCTATCAAGACAATCAGAAATTCGAAAAATTGCACGACACATAACAACCCTCAATTGTTAAGGCATTTTAGCTCCTAAGAAGTCAAGTAAAAAACAACAGTAGCAGAGAAAATTCACTGAAAACTTTACTAGTTACTGTACGTTACACGCTCACATCAACCTGCAAGATGCTGAAAAATAGCCTGCAAGATGCTGGCAAATAGCCGCCGTTGACGCAAATCGGGCTCGAAATAGAAACATAATAAACCGACTAACGTCGGACAAATTGCTCTCGAACGTCAGGCGGAGCAATTTAATTCAACGCCTAGATAAATTGTTGTTGATGTTTCAAAAATATGGGACCAGGGTTTCATTGGAAACGGTGACCTCTTGAGTCCTCGAAAGAAACTTTCATCACTCGAATATCAAGCACTTGTAATCTCCTTTTAGTCTTTTTTAGTTTACCAACAAACTGAGTGTGCGAGAGCAAATGAGATCACTCAAAAGCAGAGAATCGTTAACAGACAGTCACTTGAGAAGTCAAAGAATACTGCAAAAGAAAGGCTAAAAAAATCAAGCGAAAATTTTGCAAAAAACACGATACAATTAATGCGTCAAACTTCGTTCAAGAGATAATAAAAAACAGAACGTATGAAAGCTGACAGAAGTTGTTGCCAGCCAGCAATCGCTCTAATAAACTCTGATAGCCTATGTATGCACTATGACTTAATGACAGGTTTTTATCGGTTTATCCGTTGTTTTGAGCTTTTGACATTGACTTTATTCAGTGCATTGCTAATTCAATGAGTAAAAGAAATTAAATCCATTCAGTTGAAGCAGTGACTGGGGTAAGTCAGGCGCCAAGCGTTGTAGTCGTGACTTATGTAAAACGAAAAATGTGAAGCGAAAGGTAAAGCAAATAAAAAAACAGCAGGACACGTCTTGACCTACAATTCAAAGAATTTTTGACTAAACCAAAAAAACTAGACAGAACGGACATTAAATAGAGTGGGAAAACCACTTAGAACAAAATTCGAACATAACCACCACTTTGCCATAAAAAAGCTGCCGATGATCCACCTTGAAATACATGGCAATTGAAAGAGAAAAAAAACTGGAGATAAAAAATATTTTTCTAAGTGTCAAAGAGTGTTCTAATTTCGTGTGTAGTTTCAGTTTGATTCTAAAATCATACTTAATTTAGGTTGACATTTTTTAACATTGAACGTATTCACCACATTGCGTTATTCAATGAGTTGAAAGAATTTAAAATCCAATTTGAAACAGTGAGCGAGGTGAGTCAGGAGTCAAGCGTGAATATCGTGACTTATGTAAAACGAAAAACATGATCAAAAGGTAAAGCGAATTTTTTTTTAAAAAAAAGAGCGCCTAAATTTAGTCATTGAGAGACTGACGGTGGCTATTAATAAAAAATGACAAAAGTTTTCAAAAAACAAGCGAAAAAAAGGCTTTGACTCCGGTAATATAACCATAAGAAAAAAAGTTTTGACTCCGGTAGCAAAATAGCCATATAAACTATGACCGACCTTTACAATAAACAAATTGACAAAAACAATGAAATATGGCTTCCTTCAGGGCCCAAAAACGGCAAAAACTGACCTTTTCAGCTTGAATTCAGGTTATCCCACAGTTTCAGCATATCAAGCACCTAAAAGGAGGCTGACGGCGGCTACTAAAAGATCACTACTAATCTGGATTAATAATTTATATTAAAATGTCTTTTTTCCCTGATTTTAATATCACTTCGTCTCAATCAGTTGCAAACAGTTTTCTTCTCTGAAATTATGGCCAAAATTGGAATTCGTCGCCTAAATTATTAATTTGAAAGCAGTTTAATAACAAAACATTTTTGAAAACAAAACTGATAAAACCTTAGGTTGCCTGCACAATATACCCCGCAGACTGACGGAGAATAGCCTCAAATTATTAGCTAGAAACATTTTTGAAATGCAAAATACTTTCGTTGGATTTGCAGATAGACATACTCTTGTACCTTAATCAGAGAAAACAGCGACTGTTAATAATACCGATTAACATTAGACCTGACAACTAAGTATAATTAAAACACCGGCATCAAATGCCAGCTCAAATACCAGGCATCGAAAACTTCGGAGTTAATCACGTTTCTATTCTTCAATTCATTTTTCTACATTGACTCGGCTAAACAACTGCTGTTCAAAAGCGTCTTGAGCAGAACGAGAGTAAAACTAACCTAGGGAAGTCAAAGATTTGAACATGATCTGAACAAAGATAGAGCGAAACATATTTTTGTTTGATAAAGTAAAATTACATAGCATGGCAAGTCCGGAACTACGAGCGAAAGAACTAAATGGAAAACCTGAAATTCAATGACTTGGCAAGTTGATTGATTGACAATTAGGAGGCAAACAGAAAAAAAAGTTTACAAACTTTGTGATAAATCTCGCCGGACAAATAGGAGTAAGGGGGAAAATAAGAGCACTGGAAAAGAAACCTCAAAAAATTGAAAAACAGAAACTTTTTCATATACTGGAAATTTTTTGAAGGATATGCAACCCTCAAAAAATTGTCCCTTGAGCTCAAAAATCACAATGAAAACTTGGTAAAATGTGGAAAACTAATTACTAAACGTTCAGATTATGAGGTAAAAACGTCTTCAAAACCAAAGCGTTCTTATTGAAAACTAAAAAAACTACTTTCTAAGGCTATTACAAAAACATGGCTGGTCATATGAGACAAAAGGCAAAAAAAGACAACCAGTTGACAACAATCAACAATTCAGCAAAATAGCAACAATTTGCTCAAACTCTTAAGGTTTATATCTTCACAGTATTTCCTGTTTTGCGAAAGTCTACTTGTTTATTACCCTATCCGCAAGCTTTAAGAACGATCACTGAATTACCAAAAAACTGAAATTTTTTTTAACAAAATCGACTAACGTCGGGCGAAATACTCTCAAACAACCGGCAAGCGGTTGGCTTTGGTAGCCAGCTGGGTTTTATGGACGCAGTATTGGGGGAGAGGGCTGGAGTGGGGTCAAGCGAGGGATGATCAAATCGCCATGTGGACGAGGGAGTGTTAAGGGAGGGTAGTGTTGATTTGGGTGTCAAACTATTAAGATTGTTTCAAAAATTGTCACCCCAAAAGTTTCGTGAACAGCATACTTAGAGACTAATAAAGCGTAAGGCTCCAAAAAACTGCTCAGGCACTTAATGCCTCCCGGGTTAAACTGTTTATCCCCTTTTTGAGCACGAAAAGTTAAAAAGGTCAGACGAAAATCACTCAATTTTACTCAAAATACGTAACTGTCATGTGAAAGTCGGCAATGACAATAGATATACAAAAAACTGAGAAATAACATACAACTAGTTTTTTATAGCATATAATACAAATAAACTAAGCCTGACCAACATCAAAAACCAGAAGTATAAAGAGAAAATTGACAAAAATATGGAAAAATTGCTTCATTATTGACAGCCTACTTACGCCAGCTAAGTGAATTTAACAACGCGCCATGGGCTTTACCAGGTTATTCCGTTTTGAAAACTCAAAGTCAACAAAAAATGAGTAGACACATCTTACAAAAAAGAAAGCACCAAAGCAATCCAAATCTTGGATTGTAATTTAATCATGGAGCGCTATAATAGAAGAACATAACCGACTAACGTCGGGCGAATTGCTCTCAAACGACCGGCGAGCGGTTGGCTTGGTCAGTAGCTAGACACGGGGGGGGGGGGTGCACCGGGGGCTGATGGGGGCAGCACTGGGTGGGGGGGGGAGCGCGGTGGGGGGGGGGGGGTGTGGAGCCAATAGTGGGGGTGGGGGGTCAACAAAGGGGGGGGGGGTGTCAACCTCTAAGAACCGCCATAAGTATAAGTCTCCAAGACAGTTTGAGCTGAAACAGACCTGAAAGGCTCTAAGAGCACATAATGCCCGCTGTGCGCTACCTGTTTATCCCGTTTTTGAGGACGAAAAGTCAAAAGCGTCAGACGAAAAATTGGTCAAGCGAAAAATCGCATAAAAAAAAGACCGACAGGACTAATATAATTGCTACAAACTTCGTTTGAGAGCAATTAATAACATCAACTATAAAAACTGAAACCTCTCCATCAGCCTAAACATAAACGTCTACTGTCAGTAAGAAGGCAGAACGAAACGCAAATTTGGCAAAACACTGCTGATAGTCTGCTTTTACAATTTTAAACACTTTCTTGAAATGCGTTTAAGACCATTAATTCAATTTTTTTTTGTTTGAATTAATGCTAATTGACCTATTTTCAAACCAATTTTCGTTGCATCTGCTAGAAATCCAGATAAAAATCTGTCCAATTCATATTTTAGAATCCAGCTTCTAGAATAGACTTAACGTGCAAACGTAAGTAAAGCTCAAAAAAACTTCGGATAGAACCTGAATATTTTTTGGAAACTATAATTTGAACGCGTTCGATTCAGTTTTTCTAGACTTTTCAATGACGTCACTTTTGCATACCTCCGTGAAAAAAAAAAACGATCGGCCTAACAAATGGCTTATCAAAAAAATTTCAGCTGGTATAAATCTCCTGACCACCATTTCAAGGAAAAAAAATCATAAAAGCGAGTAATAGAAAATCTCAAGGAGATGCAAGGTCCAAAAAATACAATCGGAGCATTTCCACAGAGAATTTCTAGAATACCACTAGTACAATGACGTTAAACAATTTCAACGCAAAATGCACTTGGACCCATAAAATTATCTTTTTGTTCCAAGACTTTTGAACTGTGGAACCGATGCTCATATTATTCCGATTGCTAAATTGTGATGTGATTGTTAGTTGACGAGCACAAAAGCAGGTTTTATTCTTAGTAAGCAACCTCTCCCGTAACTCTTTCTCGATGACATTTGAGTTCATATGGACTACAGGTGACAAGGCAGCGCAAAGCAGAACATAACCGACTGACGTCATAGCAATTGCTCTCAAACGACGTCTGATTTTTCATTTTTTATGCAAAATGATACTAAGACAAATATAGGAAAAAACTATTAACAGACGAAGATTCAGGTCGCAAAATTACATGAAGGTCATTAACAGCCTCCTAATTCGGTAAAAACGCACGTGATATTTATTTGATAGGTTGGATTAGACTTTGATTATTAACTGCCTTCGACTAGCCCGCGCAGTTCAGATGTTTAAACGAGCCGAGGCCAAGAAGTTGCACAACTGGGATATATTCAAGTTAAGTCAAATTAGTTACACAAAAGACCAGTAACACCCAAATAATTGCTCAAAACCTCGTTTGAGAGCAATAAAACACATTAAAGTACAGTTATGCAACAAGGGCACACTCAATGTAGTGGTCTGTTTGTTCGGATAATTATACAATTTGGAACATTGGGATCATTTTCTGTTCCACTGATAGAAAGATTAGGTACAGTGAATAATTTGTCCGTTCGTGTGGATGTGAGACACCATTCATTAAGGGGTACTTTCTGATCATTCAATTTGTTTGTTTATTTTACCTGCATTCGGATCTTGAACAAATCAAGCACATACTTCACTATTGATTTTTCCCAAATATTTCAATATTTAATCAGCCTGAACAATGGTTAGCCATAAATTAACTAAGAATCTTTTGTTTAAGGTTTTCAAAGTGCAGCAAATAACACAAAAATCTTGTCACATGCCCAAGTAGGTATTTGACATCTTAGAGCACGAACAGATAATAAATACATTTAATAGTGCTAGATTTACTACTTCAGTGTAAGTGCTGCATTGAAGTGGAACCATTTTCTATTGCCCTGTTGAACATAATTATCTACAATAATCATTTTTGCATCGTTATATTGGTATTTATTAATTGTTATGGCTAGTCCTATCTATCAGGAAATGCAAACCGTTATAGTGCAAAAAAGCTTTCATTTAATTGTTCCATATAATTTTCCGGGGTAATAGAAAACAGTTCTATAAGTTCTAGGTAATGGAAAGAATTCGCAATGAGCTTAATAGGAACTGACCGAAAACAAGTGGCTGTTGGTTGTATTCTTTCTCCTGGTCTGCTTCTTTCCTAACTGCTTCTGCGTTCTCAAGTCGGTCAATCTAAAACAAAATTACGTGCAAGAGATTTCCATCCGACATCAAAGCTGTACGCAAGGCTGGTTAATCGAGGACAACAGTTCAATAAAGATATCAGACTAACGTCGGTCGTATGAATTGCTCTCAAATGACAGACGAGTTGTTGGATTTGATCTTTTCTAGCTTATGCGTACGAAGCGTATCTTGTCTGTTGAGTTGGTGGTATAAAAAGTTAATGTTACGCACTGATTTTTAAAGTATTTATCCGAGGTGTTATTGATGTAAATTGTGGAGATAATTTAGAATAATTATTGCCATTTTCCAAGGTCTTATTTTGATGTTTCACAGTGCGATTTTTTAGCGGATATATTTTAATAAAAATAGCTAGTAACAGCCTTTTATTGAGCGGTTCAGATGCGTGATATATCCACTATTTACCTTGGGTATTTAGAGTTTTGTCAGTCTCAATTTCTACTCTAACAAAGTCTGTCAAACTTAGAAGTTTCAAGAGAAAATCCAGTTCAATCTTTAATTATTTAAGCAATAATTATTTAATAACTTTAACAAGTAGTTTCTCGAGTTTTATCAAGTTTTATAAGATGTTAAGCAACTGATTGTCAGGCTGGTTCTCCGGTGTTCTGGTGATAGTGGGTTCCGCAGGACTGTGCCTTGAGTTGTATTGGTCCTTCGCAAATATTTACTGATTTTCAAGTTGGGCAATTTCCGGCTTTTGTACGTCTCCTGATGTTTGTTAAGTACATATACAAGTTCCGTATTAGCACCTACTTTATCAGAATAATTACTTCACCAAGTACATAATCTCTCACAAAGTTATTTACTGATTATGTGAATTTATCTTCAAGAAACTCAAAAAAGTAAATATTGAGGCTTTTAGGCACTTGATATGTTTGCTATTAAACTGTCACTCTGCGGTTGTTTTTCGTAAACATAAACAAATTAGAGGTTACAGGCCTAGATGGCAATACTGGCTATATATGGCCTTGAAACTAACTGAATATTAATTAATATAAAGCACTTAATTATGGATATTTTAAGGAATATCATAACGTAACTATGAGGGACGAAATAGGGGCGTGACAGTTAAGGTTCAAACTTTAATAAGCGCCCTTCACTCTATTAATTTAAACGACAATGTCAGGCTAATTCCTCTCAAACGACTGGCAATCACATCGCCAGTAGCCACCTGGGGCTTAGTGAGGCTATATTAAGGTTAACTAAAAAATGGGTGTATTAGGCGTGGAGCTTATTAGAGGGGGGGGGGGGGGAGGAGGGACTGGAGCTCGGGGACTCAAACGGAGGGGCGTCGATGAGCGCAGTTCGGGCTCGAATAAGCTGATGCGGTGGAGTGGGGGTTAATGGGGCAGGGGGTTAAAACCGGTGCGCAGTCTGACTGAAACTTACAGACTGCCTAACTTCTTAAGAGAACTGCTCAGCAACTTAATGCTCTTCAGGTTTACCAGTTTATCTTGTTTCTGAGGACTCAAAGTTAAAATATTCAGAAAAAAAATCGATCAAGCACAACAAACACGAATTCAAAATGACCACCAGAACCCAAACTAATTTCAACAAAATCTTATTAGAGAGCAAGTAATCAAGAAAGCAATTGTCTAATGGATATTTTCAAGATCATCAAAGAGGACTCTGTTGTTCATAACGGGGTTCTCATGCGCTGTTGGATGCCATCCGAAAATATCGATCCATTTTTTTTTTTGCTTTTTTCGTACATATCATCAAGTGGCTTAATCTATGAAATGTAGCATGCTATTCCTATACGTGGAAATTTAATAAATTACTCGGATTGGTTGACAAATAAGGCTCAGATGCTATTGAGGAAGGGGTGTTGTTGATCACATTTTGAAAGATAGCCAACTAACATCGGAAAAAATGCTCTCGAACGATTAGCGGGAGCGCGAACCTATTGCAGCCTGCTTTGGTTCACTAAGGGGGACGGTGGTCAGGCTTCAAATGACGCTATTAGAGGTTATTATATACCACCATAATCGCTAAAAAAATTGTAATGTCATGCCCTTAACTATTAACTTTAACATTAACTCAGTGTGATTAAATTGTGTTCAGTGGCGTGATATCAAAAATAATTTCTCATTAGTTGGAATCACTTTTTGAGGAAAGCTCTCTAACACCGGTCATACTCCTAACATCGAGTAATTGACTACTTGACTTTGACTTTAGTTTTTGTGAGCATTCAGTCATTCATTAAGTTTTTCCGAAGATACAAATACCGCGGCAGTGCAATACAACTACACAAAAAAAAAATTTAAACTGAAAAAAATGACACCAATTTCCGCGCAATTTTCATTTGACTTTTAGTGGCGAACTTTCTCCCCTTGAGTTCAGCTGCTGGCATTTGTTTATTAGAGAGAAATTCAGATCACGTAAAACGAAAAAGTCAAGAACGAAAAAGTCACTCGAAAAGTCAAAACAGTCAAGCGAAAATTGCATATAAAAAACTAACACGTTTACAATATTAGCTTAAAACTTCTTTCGAGAGCAATTAAACACCATACTATTCCAATCGTGTTTCTCATAGAGACATTGATATATTTGTTCAGTAATTATAACGTACATACATACCTATCTATAGGATTCCTAACAAAAATTGTCTCCTAATTACCACAATAAAGATTTCCGTATGTCAAATTGCAGATGCACTTTCTTAGATCTCTGAAAGTCATATGCTGCGCTTGATCGTCGCCATATTTCTCAGTTTCGCCGTCCAAATGAAATTGGAAGAATATCGAAAAAAAAAACAAAATGGAACCAAACAGAACCTCTTTTTAAATGTCAAATCTGTAAATGACGTATGCAGTTGTTGTACATAACATTTATTTTCATGTTGACGGTTTTCAAACTCCGAATTCTATAGTTTGCTCAAATGTGACCCCTTAGAGCTAGGTTCATAAAATGCCGAAGCGGTCACTTGCATACTAATAATAACACTGTAGTATTAGATGCATGAAAATCCGATCAGACGCGTTCTTTTCAGACAACAAATGATTTCACATTTCCTTCATATTGACCTAAACTAACACCACTACTACCACAACACTAAGCGCCATCAAATTTAACACAGTGCAAATACCACTGTTGCTGCTTCAGTAATACAAAAGCACCGAGTCTATTTTGGGCCTATGACGTATGTAGCCTGCATATACATTTAATAGGCTAGGCTGTATAATTTTTCCCTCAAAGGCTAGGTTCGTTTCATCGAAATAATTGATCAGCCTAAGAATTGAATTTTCGACCTTTTTCGTAAATATTTGAAAGTTGTATATTCAAACTACGAAAGATTAGGAGATACTTTGCCAAGTATTTTTTCAGGCACAAAATGTTTGATTTAGAGCTTCGATTTAATACTTAAACGACTTTTTTGAAGATGAATCAAGTAAATTCTAATTTCAAATCAGTATTCAAATCAGATTTGAATTGAATTATATGCTAAACTTAATTTCAAATTTCGTTATTTTAAAATTTATTTCAATCTCTCTTCCCCTTTTTTTTATATAATTTTCCTGTGTCGGCCAAGGAAACAATCTAACAAATGGCTCTCTACCAGCAGTATTACTTCGATGAAGCGTGCATGTAATCAGAATCTCCGATGCGCTTACTCTTTTCAAATACCGTGCGCAGAGCCGATAAGGAACATAGAACCGCAGTCTAGTACTAGTCGAGGTTAGTTCTGCTTTTAAATCTACTACACTCTGTCTCACTTTCTCCCAATCGCATACTCTTTCTCTCTCTTGCTCATTCAGTCACATATGGAAAACTAGACTGAGGAAAAAGATTAAAGGGGAATTGGGACAAACAGTTCTCCATGTAATTTGCACTCTTTTGTCCATACACATTTATTCATATCCGTTTGACAACTTTCACTGAGTTGAGTTAAATCTGTGCTCAGACATATTTTGAGAAATTAGCTATAGAGTAAACTTCACTATCACAATTCAAATGCTCTTAATGTCTGCAGAGACTAATTTTGATAATCCTGCATTCTCCAACATCGAGGTTAAACCTATTTTTTGTACAGTATAGAATCAACTTGGTGATTTTGAAATCAACTTGCAAAACTGAGACATGCTTTATTAGCAAACTCATACACTCTGCGGAACCAAACAACGATTACTTAAATGCAATTCTCCTATCAAAAATATGTGCTATTAAAATATTAATACGTTTCCCAATCTGCACTTCCATGCTTTTTGTTTTTCCTTCACAACTGGCGAGGAAAACTTAAAAGCAGCAATGTTACTTGAAATTACTCCACTTGAGGTGGAACAAATCCATTACGAAAGAACGCTATGAAAGGAGCCTAGGCAGAATTGAAGAGAAAGTCGAGAAATCAAGTATTTCTATCAACATGTTTTAAACAATATCAAGAAATAAGGCTTTAACCAGCATGAACTTCATTATTGAACTCCCGCCACAGCAAAACAATGATAACAAAAAAAGAAAATTGAACACATGATCATAAACACGCTTCCATTCAATAGCTCTGATTGAATTGTACCATTGACTAGTTACTATTTTTCTCTAACTGGCCACTGGGCTTCGGTAACAAAGGTATTACGTGAAGGTCAGTGCAATACTATAAAGTCATGGCGATAAATTTCCTCGCCCATATATCTTAATTTTTGATATGTTTACCCTCTCTCCCTATCCCAAGATTAAAGATTTAATTTTAGCTTTGTTTTCATGAGCTAAGTGACTTGATTTTGCCCCCATTATAGCCCTATCCAAATTTAGTTGACTAAGAGCGCACATGTCGTCCTCCGAGTTTTTTTTTGTTAAAATGCTTTCCCGCAAAATGACCAGTGAACCGTTAAGAGACTGAAAACGAACCTTCGAAAGGTATTCTCGCATGACTTGGATGAAGAATGGCATTGCATAGTCCATGATTCTGTGTTTCCAGGCCAGTTCCATGATCACATCTGGTCTGAGCAGGTCGTAGCAGGAGTAGAGACATGCAGAGAAACACTCGTAGTTCTTCTCGGACAGAAACCATGCCAACAACTCCTCTGCTATCTCCGTGTTGCGAGACTCACACGCGTATTGCATCGCGTCCTGGCAACATGATAGATTAAGTCCCAAATGAAGTTTTTAAAGTTTTCACAAAATTTGGGTTTTTTTCTGATTGTGCCCCCAGACACACGTGCCATATTTTTACATACTGATTTACTATGTAATGACACATCCTCTGTTACTGGGGAGGGGAGGGGGTGAACAATGTATAACGTACTCGGGAGACAAACGAAGATCAAAACTTTGCAGATGTTAAATGCCATTTGATAGCTGCCAAGATTTTCCCTGCTCAATAACACCTGCCGAAAGAGATGGCAAATATGACTTGACTTAAAATATGACTTATAAAATTTTACTTTATCAAAATAAACCGGCATACAACATGTCAACTGCTGCAGATGAGCATTCATTATGGACAGATTGTCGTTCAGCACAGATCTAGACAAACATTAAAAAACAAGCCTTTAGCAGTTTTTACCTTTTTAGGTTAATACTACATGATTTAAAGGGTATGCCTGAAGTGGACGGATATCAATGACAAAACGGACCCTAATTAGTACCCAGATTATGTTAATCCTTCTCCCGTTTAGACAATGTATCATCTTTCAAATAGACATGTATGTGTCGCGACACCACCTCTTTATTCACCTCTATGGAACAACTTCAAAGCCGGCAAATACGTGTGCAATAACTGAAGGTCAAAATTCTACTTCTACTCCAACTGTCATTATATGGCATATCTACTTTAGATATACTATATAATAGCAGATTTCCATATCAATTAATCATTATAAATAATCCGGGTTTTTTTCAAAAGAAAAATCAGTAACAACGCAACCAAAAGTTCTACAACAAGAAATTTTAATCTCGGCCAATTATTTTCACAATACCAAAAAAGCTCAGCTATCCACTCAAGTTGTCAAGCAAAAAACCCTGCGACTATCCTGCAGCCATTCGATAGAAAGTCCACTATTTGTAAGCCAAGAGCACTACACAGTCCACCATTTGTAAGCCAAGAGCATTACACAACGAAAACATGGTCAACATTACTAGGGCGATCCATTCTCTATCCTGAGAACAATAAACATCTTAGCATTATATAACAGCAAAAAATACGTGAAATTCCAAGAAATACGATAATAATACGAATGTTTCAAAAATCCAAATCCCAAAAAAGCCAAAGGACATCAATTGGATAAACCCGGATGTTTCCACCAAGGGAACAACTAACGTCGGACAAGTTACTCTCGAACGACAGATAGATATTACAACCGATTTTGGGACCTTTTTCGTTTGCCCCCAAGCTTGGTGGGTGCATATTATTTGCACCCCTGACGTTTGCATATTGATTTACCATGAAAGGGCACGTGCTCTGTAACTGGCGTTGCATAACGCATTAGGGGGGGGGGGGGGGGTGGATTTAGCACAAACGCAAACGAACCCGATATATTTTAGCGACACACTTAATTTCTAAAGGAGATCAATTTAGGTCACCCAAAAATCAAGCTTGAAAATTCAATCCAGAAAAGAAATCGAAAGAAAAGAATAGAACAAAAGAGTCAAGCAAAAATTTTGCATATAAAAGACGTTTACAATAATTGCTTCAAACTTCGTTTGAGAGCAATTAAAAAATCGGAAAGAATTCTTCGCGTTGAATTTGCGTGTCAGACACGCAAACACAATCATGGACAGGAAGACACACACACACACAACTTAGGTGTGCTAGCTTTTAAGAAATGCATATTGTTCATATATATATTTTTCCTATTAACTTACTTAACTTTAACAGTATGATTAAACAAGTATAAATAGATGGTGCAAAAATGAGAGCGGGCCCTAGCAGAAAAGATCCATTTTACAATAATAGCCACAAAACAGACAAGTGAAACCATTCATAACAGCAACCAAATACTTGGAACAAATGGAGCTTACGAGAGTATCTTTCGAGTTTTTTTTTCACTTTTACCTGTGACAAGATTTTCGAACAATTTCATCCACTTAAACAGTTCTTAGTCCTTCTTTTAATAGAGGGTCTCCTGAGATAGGCGAACTCCTTGAAGTGATTTATTTTTCTTATTTTTTTAAAATAAAAACGGGAAATGTAAAGGTAATTTTACAGTGAGACTAGGTCACATATGAAAATTAGGCGCGATTGACTTTAAAAAAACGTCAGATGAATTGCTCTCGAACTGAAGGTGGGGGCAGCTTAATTTGAAGGTGGGTGTAGCTACGAAAAGTTTTATGCGCGAAAAAATCCGAACTAACAGGGGTTCGAATCACTGACCTCCAGGTTGGCACAATTACATCTAAACCACTCAGTCACATTGCCTTTGATTTTCTTTAGCTCACAATCGCTTTTACCAACGAAATTTATTTCAGAACGCGAGCAACTTAGATCTCTCAAAACATTAGAGATAAAGTTTTAAAAAGTCACTCTAGCAGTCACAATGTTCTAGAACAAAAGCGCAAAACAGTCAAGCGAAAATTTTGCATAGAAAAGGCACGTTTACAAAAACTGCTTCAAACGTTGTTCGAGAGCAATTAATTACGCCAAGAGAAGTGAGACATGATGTCACGTACATGCAAATCGACTGTCTGAGAGGTAAACGTCAAACATAACCGACTAACGTCGGGCGAATTGCTCTCAAACGACCGGCGAGCGGTTGGCTTCGTCAACAGCTAGCCACGGTTTAGTGACCTCAGGGCACTAGATCTTTATCCCGTTTCTGAAGACGAAAGTTAAATGGGTCAGAGGAAAAATCGGCCAAGCGATAAATTGCATAAAAAACAAACAGGGTAATAAATTTGCTACAAATTGCTTTTGAGTGCATCCTAAAAAGTGCCTGTCAGATAAGTTATGATAAAAAACATTTCAACTGTAACTCATTGATATTGAGGATCAGAGATGATGACATTACGCAAAGATAACATTACGCAAGACATTAATATCTTAAGAGCCAATTCATTGTCTCAAGTGACTATCCGGTATCCCTGTTTCAAGCCAGAAATAGTTTCACAGGCTCAAAGATCAATACACTTGGAACATACAAATTTTCCAAAAATTTGAAAAGTTTAAATTTTATCCAAAAATTACTAACACTGGAGTCATCAAAAAAAGTTGATCACCATCCCATTAACTCCAGAAACTATGCATCAGCTTATTATCAAACCGGGGAGGAGGTTCGAGGGCATAAGTTGCCGGAAAAATATCAAAAACATGAAAAATTGCCAATATTATTTAAAAAAGGCTTAAACTCGTGATATTAAAATCTTGAAGAATATTCCATTACATCACCAAACTATGCAGTAATATATTATCAAACCCTAGAGGAAGTTCCGTGGCACTTGAGGCTAGAAAAACATAAGAAATTTAAAAAACTTTAAAAAAATTGCAAGTTTTATAAAAAAAATTGCAACAACTTGTGATATTAAAAAGATGAAAATTAATCCATGACTAACAAAAATTTTCCAGTAACTTATTATCAAACCCTTACGAAGGCTTTCTGACCTTTGAGGTTCAAAAAAATCTGAATAATTAGTATAAATGTCCAAAAATTGGAAAAAAAATGGCTAAAAGTATCAAAAATATGCCAAAATTCGAGATGTTAAAATCTTGCAAGACATTCCATTTATTGTAAAAACTATTCAGTAACCCATTTTCAAACCCTAGAGGAAGTTCCGTGGCACTTGAGGCTAGAAAAACATAAGAAATTTAAAAAACTTTAAAAAAATTGGAAGTTTTATAAAAAAAAATTGCAACATTTTGTGATATTAAAAAGATGAAAATTAATCCATGACTAACAAAAATTTTCCAGTAACTTATTATCAAACCCTTACGAAGGCTTTCTGACCTTTGAGGTTCAAAAAAATCTGAATAATTAGTATAAATGTCCAAAAATTGGAAAAAAAAATGGCTAAAAGTATCAAAAATATGCTAAAATTCGAGATGTTAAAATCTTGCAAGACATTCCATTTATTGTAAAAACTATTCAGTAACCCATTTTCAAACCCTAGAGGAAGTTCCTTGGCTCTTGAGGCTGAAAAAATCTAAAAAACTACAAAGTTTCAAAAAAAAACTTGAAAAAGCAAGTTTTATCAAAAGATTGCTAAAATTTGTGACATTAAGAAGTTCAAAAACAATTCCATTGCCAATAAAAATTTGTCAGTAACTTATTATCATCCCCCTTAAGATGTTTTCTGGCCCCTGGGTCTAGAAAGACCTGAATAAGGAAAACAAATGTCAAAAAAATTGAAAAAAATTGCACGTTTTGTCAAAAAATTGCTTAAAATTCGTGATGTTAAAAATGTTGAAACCTTTCAATTACCACTAGAAACAACGCAGTAACCTGATATCAAAACCTAGAGGAGGTTCTTTGACACCTAGGGCTGATAAAAGACAAAAAATGTCAAAAATTTTCAAAAAGCTTGAAAAAAATTGCAAAAAAGAATAAATTTGCGTTTTTAGCAAGCGGTTGATCGTCAGTAGCTAGCCACGGAGGGGAGGGAGGGGGGGGGGGGGGGGGGGTAGAACCGGGGGCAGATTGGGGGCGGGGCCACACTGGGGTGGGGGGCAACAGCGCGGTGCGGGGGGTGCGGCAATAGGGGGGGGGGGGTCAACAGTGGGGGTGTCTTCAACCTCTAAGAACCGCCCTTCACACCATAAGTATAAGTATAAGTCTGCAAAACAGTTTCATCTGAAACAGACCTGAAAGGCTCTAAGAGCGCTTAATGCCCGCTGGGCGCTACCTGTTTATCCCGTTTTTGAGGACGAAAAGTCAAAAGCGTCAGACGAAAAATCGGTCAAGCGAAAATCGCATAAAAAAGACCGACAGGACTAATATAATTGCTACAAACTTCGTCTGAGAGCAATTAATAAAATGACAAGTGATAGTCATATTGATGTAGACAATGACGAATTGAAACAAAAACATACCGGATTGCCGGAAAAACCCATTATCGATCCCAATAACCCAGAATAGGATTGCCAAAACAGAAGGAATGGAAAAATATAATTGATGTACAAAAAATTCAGAGTTTTTTAAAGCAGAAGCAAAAACCACAAAAAGTGAACATTCTTGTGAAAGCAGTTTTCCAATAAAATCTCAAAATTCTTAATAATGTCTTCAGACTCATTTTTGCATGGTCAAAACTTTTTCAGAACTCAACAGAAAAAAAGCTACCGATTGACTCGCCATTTTAAAAAACTATAAAACAAAAAATTTACATTTGAATTTGAAATTAAGACACTAATTTGCGCAAACAAGACAATTTCTTGTCACAGCTACAAACCAGCAAACCTGCAGGCTACAATAAAATTTCGCGTTATATACGAGCCAAACAGAGGGCCGAAACTAATCCAAATCCGGGGAAAAATCAAAATTACAAGGCGCAGAAAATCTTAGAAAAAAATGTATAGCTTAAAAAGTTTTGTTGCCCCCTTAAATTAAAAAATTGAAAAAGAACAAAAAGTAGCAGCAACTTTAAAAACTGGTAAAAATAATTAAAATGTAGCTGGAATAATTAATATCCTCAAAAACTCTTCTGGGTCATTAAAAATTATCCATTGAAATTTAAGCCTGAAAAAGTTTCATTTGTCCCTAAAACTACGTAAAGCCTGTAAAACTTTTCCAAATTTTAAAAACTTTAAAAATAGGCAGAAAATTATGGTACTGATGACATCCAGATCTTCAAAATCAGTCCTGCGCGGTAAAAATCAAGTTGACCGAATCAAGTTGCAGCTTCAGTTAGATTCAAAAATTATACTTCAACTCAACCTCTAAACTAAAAGCTAATAAGCTTATTACCAATGGTAGCTAAGAAACACTAATAAACTTTGATAACCTAATTCAAAAGGATTTAATGACAGGGCTTTAGCGGTTCATCCCGTTTCTTTTGATTTCGCTCTTTTGACATTGACCGTATTGACTAAATTACGTAAATTAATGCTTGAAAAAAATTACAATCCATTCAGTTAAAATAGTGAGTGAGAGAGTCAGAAGTCAAACGTGAAAATTGTGACTTATGTAAAACGAAAAACGTGATCAAAAGGTAAAGCGAATTAAACGGAGAGCGCAAAAATAGAAGCCGTTGAGAGGCTGACGGTGGCTACTTAACATAACCTACTAACGTGGGGCGAGTTGCACTCAAAAGACAGGCCAGCGGTTGGTTTAGATAGTACTAGCTAGGGCATAGAGGTAATAGTATAGGGGGTTAAGCAATGGGCTGATTGGGGGTCAAACTTCTAAGACAAAGCACCACCCTCTCACACCCCGGAATTGTCTCTACAAAACAGTTTCCGTGAAACCAACTCTTAGAGACTAACAATAATCTATGAGCTACTCGTCCACTTCATTCCCTCCAAGCGCTACCTGTTAATCCCGTTTAAAATTAAATGAGAAAAACCACAGGACTATATAAATGCTCAAACTTAGTTTGAGAGCAATTAAAAACAAAACATACCCAGCAAATTGCCGGAAAATAGCCGCCGTTGAGCCGCTTGACCCGCATTGGGATTGAAGCAGAAGAAAAAATTAAAAGTAGAAATCGTCAGAAAGTGTCAAAGTGTTCTCATTTGGTTTGCAAATTTTGCATGTTAGTTTACATTCTAAAATTACACACAATTCAACTTCTATGCTGAACGCCATTAAGCGTAATATTAATGCTAGAGATCGCTTTAATGAGCTTTGATAACCTAATACACTGACTTAATGACCACGCTTTATAAGTTTATCCTGTTTCTTTTGATTTCGCTCTTTTCACATTGACCTTGACCACTAAATTAGGTAACTCAATGCGTAAAAAATTAAAGTCCATTCAGTTGAACTAGTGAGTGAGGTAAGTCAGAAGTCAAACGTGAAAATGTAAAACGAAAAACGTGATCAAAAGGTAAAGCGAAATGAAACAGCAGGACCAGCGCTAAAGAATTGACTGAACTAAAAAAACATGAAGATTATTTTACAGCAAAGACAATCTAAGAGAGTCAACAAAGCCCCTGACCCCATATGCGCAAAAACGAATAACCCCAAAAACATATAGACAATTGCTTTTTCCAAGACTTAGTGCTTTAAAACCCCCTAAAAATTACTGATAAAATGACTCCATGCGTCCAAAGCATTGAGTACGCTTCATGAGTAATCTTGTGGCAATCATTGGCAGACAAGGCAAAAAAGAGGTAAATCTACGGAAATTTGGCAGAAATCAAACTTTGGAAACCAGCGCAAACCAAGAGAACCTCATAACTACAACCCAAAACCTTAAGCAAATCATATCACAAAACTTTAAAAGTGAAAAAATACTTTTCGCGGGGACTAAAATTACAAGACACTAGAATGTCAACAATCATTAATTATTGTTCTTAAGACTAAGTGAAAATATCACAACAAACATTTCAGAAAAAAAATCACTTTTATCTTCCAAAAAGCAGGTGTCATAATCTTAAAAACGATTGCTGTGAACTCAAGCTACTAATCAGATTCACCTATTACTCAGTAGCAACCGATAACAACTGATTTTAATGAGATTAAGTGATGAATCAGTAATGAATATAACAAAAACTAATGAACCTCAAAAAATCAAAAAAAATTAAAGAAAAGCGCAAAAGTCAAGGAAGAAACAATTCAATCGTGAAACGATTAATTCAGGCATCCTTAGCAACCGATGAGACTTGTCTTTAAGAAGACTAAATAAATTAAGCAACAAAAACTCGCAAAACCTCAAAAATTCGATAACATTTCCTGAGATGAATGAAAGTCAAAGTCACACAAATAATTACTTTTGAACTGAAACAATTAAATCGATTAAAATCATTGATATTATTTTAAACCTATCAGACCCGTCCTTAAGCAGATGAAACGATAAGACAACAAAAGGTACAAATATTCTCAAAACGAAAAAAAATATAAAATTAAATATAACCCTCTAACGTCGGGCGAATTGCTCTCAAACGACTGGGGAGCGGTTGGCTTTATCAGTAGCTAGCCACGTTTTAGTGAGGCTAGCTTTAGCTTGATTGAAGTCCGTGAGGTGAGCGGAACGGTGGGGTGTTCACCGGGGGGCTGATGGGGGCAAGTGGGGAGGGGGGTTGGGTGCAAGGGGGCCTTACGGTCTGAAAGATGTGCAGGGGTGGGGATTGGTGGGGACGGGTGAAGTGAAATGCGGCTGTGGGCGGGGGCGTTGTGGAGGGGGTCAACCTCTAAGAACCGCCCTTCACGCCATAAGTATACGTCTGCAAAAGTTTCTGTGAACCGCAGACTTGGAGACTAAGGAGCTGAAAGGCTCTAAGAGCACTTAATTCCGCTGAGCGCTACCTGTTTATCCTGTTTTTGAGAAAAAAAAAGCAAATGGGTCACAAAAAATCGGTCAAGCGAAAAACCGCACAAAGAAGACGGACAGGATTGACATAATTGATACAAACTTTGTTCGAGAGCATCTAAATATGTGAGCAATTAGTGTCAAAGTCCTCAAAACCACTGGCCGTAAACTCAACCACCTAATTAGTTTCATTTATGCCTCATTAGCAACCAATGATACTTTCATTATTAATACTAGGTAACAAAGATAAAAAAAGTGCAAACATCGAAGTTTTAATAACATTTTAGGACAACAAATTGTGTAGAATTGAAAAAGCATTAGCTGCCCGTCAAAGAGTTCAATCAATTTCAAATAGGAAGCATTAGGGTACATATGTATTAATATCATTCAAGTGAAGAAGCAATGAAAACAGCGGTCAAATTGCCGCACATGAAAAAAAATCGCTTACAAAACCTAAAACTTATTCAAATATCAACTTCTCACTCTACTTTAAACATAATTAGACAAAAAATCACATTCCAAAACCTACTCGTTTTTTGTCTACCTTTGCTACTCCAGTGTGATTAAAATCTAAGCGTTAATAAAAACGGCGGATATGAATAAAAGACAAGGTTTTAAAAACTATCAGCGAAAAAGATTTTGATACTGGTGAAAGTTGGCGTGCACACGAAACATAGCCGGCAGATTGTCGAAAAATAGCGGCCGTTGACGCGCTTGATGCATATCAGCATTGAAACAGAAAAAAAAGATAAATTGATCAATTTTTTGTGAAAATGTGTTTTGATAACCTAATTCTTATTAACCGGGCTTTATCCCGTCTCTTTCGATTTTGATCTTCTGACATTGACAGAATTCAGCACATTGCGTAATGGAATGCGTGAAAAAAATTAAAATCCATTCCGTTGAAACAGTGAGTGAACTAAATCAGAAGTCAAACGTGAAAACCGTGACTTATGTAAAACGCAAAACAGGAACAAAAAGTAAGGCAAATTAAAAAAAGGAAAGGCCCTAAATAATAGCCGTTGAGAGGCTGAAGTGGGCTATTAAAACGGAAAAGGCACAATAGCAAAACATAGCCGGCAGATTGCCGGAATAGCTGTGAAAAAATGGACTTGCGTGCCGTATGATAAAGATAGAAACAGATACAGATATAAGTTGAAAAAGTTATCGACGCCGCTCAAAAAGCTAGGTAAAAAAATTAAACGATAAATTAATAAAGCTTGTTAAAATTCATTACACAGAAGCCTTTTCATAAGGGACCCTTAATACACATTAGTTCCTTTGATCTTAAAGTAATTCAAAATAAACTTAAAAGCGCAAAAGTCATTTTATTGAGTGAGGTAAGTCACTTATGATCAAAACCTAATCACGCAAATAACCTAAAAACTTTCGCTAAAGCGAGTGAGAAATGACGTCACGCGCGCAAATTCCGTTAGAGAGAGGAAAAAATCATTCAGAAAATTTGACTTTTCAGCTTTGAGGTGTGAACAAATGTAAAACGAAAAAAGAGCGTCAGACGACGAAACAAAAAAAAACATAGCAGGACAAGTCCTGCTGTACAATTCAAAGAATTTTCATTGACTAAACAGAAAGATAGACCTAGAACGGACTATGAATGGATTGGGAAAACCATTTAGAAAAAAATCCTATCAAAAATTGAAAAAAAAACAGTAAAAATCAAAGTGAAACTGCCGCATGTGAACAAAAAACCACTAGCAAGAAAGCAAATTTTTGTTCAAACACCGTTTTCTCACTCCACTTTAAATTTAGAGCGAAAAAAATTCACGCCGCAAAACCACTCGCTTTTTCGCTCCACTTCCTGTTTCGGCGTGACCAAAATCACTACTCCAATTTGACTTCAAAAATCATGAAAATGTGTGAACAGATCTTGAAAAAAACATAGCCGGCAGAATTCCGGAAACGATAGGAAGTGGAAATCCACTTAAATGCCATCCAACTCCTCATCAGAAAAAAAACGTGTCTCCAATGATTTACGATTCTCTTGAAATAAAACCATAAAACAAAAATAAAAAAATCCAATCTATAAAATATGATAAAAAATCTGATCAAATTCTGTCATAAATTGATACCCCAAAAAACCATCTCTGCTACAATTACATCATTAATACAACTAGTAACTATTAAAACCACTTATGAGTTTTTTTAAAAATACTTAAAGCCAAATCAAGAAAAAATAAGCTCTTACAAACCACTTTGACTAAAATACTGGAAAAAGTTAATACATTTTTTAATATTACAAAAGCACACAAGTCTAAATTAAAATTCTTTTCAGCAATAGGGTACCCAGATGCTCGCAAAACAATAAACAAGTCAAAGTAGGTTAAGAAACTTGTCTAAAGAACAGAAAAAACCAAAAAACTGCAAAAAATTGAGAAAATTAGTTCCAATTTTCGACATTTTTTGTCATAATTCTCAACAAAAAACCATTTATATCCACAAAACTGTAACCACGTGTTAACTTAAAATTGCTCAAGTAATAGGGACATCTTCAATACCCATTTGAGGCAGTAAAACAAAACAATAGTAAAAAAAAATCGTTAAAAATTAGCCCAAAAATCAGCAAAATACATCCGAATTAGCATAAAATTCATATAAATTTTCAGAAACCTTCAAACCACTACCATACCAAACCCAGCCTAAAATTAAAAGCAAATCTCTTAAACAAAAAAATGAAAAAAACTGCTTTGAAATGCCGCATGTGAACAAAAAATTTCGCTCGCTTTCAGAATTTTTTGCACACCTCAATTTCTCGCTCTCTAGAAAACAGAGATATGAACAAAAAACCACTCTCTTTTCGCTCCACTCTTCATTTTGTTCAGCAACAAAATCACTCCAAATTTGTTCACGTGTTTCATTTCCCGCTTCAAAATTCACTCCAATAAAATTGATTAAAAAAAAGGACTTCTCCAATACTCCTCTTCGAGTCGTAAAAAGACAGCGCCCCAATACAATTCAAATTGTTTGAATTGTAAAAAACAAGAGCACCGCAATATAGCTCCGCTCAGCTTACAGCTTCGCAGCTATAAAAAGACATTTTGTATAGCATAATACCCATACAAACTATGACCGACCTATAAAATCAACAAATTAACAACTAAAAAAATGACAAAAACAAGGAAATATTCAAAAACAGCAGAAACAGACCTTTTCAGCTTGAATTAAGGTTATTTGAGCATATCAAGCAGTCTGAGCATATCAAGCACCTAAAACGCTACTAAAGGTTACTAAGGTTTTCTATTGCAACCTAATACCCGGATTGAAGAAAATAGTAGCGCAATAATAGCCTGGCGAGAAGATGAGGGCGGCTAATCACAACAAAACCGATTTCGGCGCATTTTTATTTGACTTTAAGCAGTAAACTGCAGCTAGTTGCGTACAAAAAATGTTCAGAACAAAAGCGGAAACACCGTCAAGCAAAACCTTTGCATAAAAAATAACAGCACGTTGACAATAATTGCTTCAAACTTCGTTTCGAGAGTAATTAATAATATAGAAATAAACACATCTCGAGAACGTACAGGGCAGAAGAAAAATGAAAAACGGTTAAGAGAAAAATTTCGCATATAAAGCGCTCCTGTAAAGAAGCTTCAAACTTCGTTCAAGAGCAACTAAATCAATTCACTTCCAAAGAATTCTTATCAACCGACAGAGAGCTTTTTAGATTCCAGCCTAAGTAACCGGGTTGAATGCACTGTGGCTTTAGTAGAGCCACCAAAGAAGGATCTGAAATTTATAATTGATCGAGGGTTGACTTGAATTGAATGCCGAAACTGACTTTGAGAATTGGGTCTTGATATTGGCAAAATGCGTGGTTATAAGCGCAGCGGGGTTAACAGCTTAAAATTGAGAATGAACTCGTCTAGGTCAGAAACAAATTAAGAAGTCAAGCCCAACGAATCGTGTAAAAGACTAATAGAACCGGCCCTAAATGATCGATTTCGCCTGAGAGAAATGTTACACTGTGTAACACCATTCGATCATTCTATTTTTTGAAACTTTCATTGATATAGAATCAGTATCTGACCTTGAACAGCATGTCCTTCTTGCACAGTTCTACACTTTGCAACCATCGGTTGTTGCCCTTGTAGAGGTAGGCTGAGATCCTTCTGAACTCGACCAGTTCGTGCTTCTCCAATCTCAAGGCGAGGCTGATGTTGTCAAAATTATCAAAGTTGTCAATAGATGTGCGAAGACTGTTGTAGTCCTCCTGCTCTATCAGAATATCGTTCACTGCTTCGTTGATAGCCTTAAAAAGAAACAGCATGGAATTAATTTCTCATTACTATGGCGAGCTTATGTATCTTTTGAACTCTTGAATAATCAAAACAATCGTTATAATAAGATTCGAACTTACTTGATAACCTCGTAAGAATTAACTTAAATCGTAAAAATCAAAATTTTTTAAATATACATCAAACCAAAGACCTTATCATTAATTTTACAAGCTTCAAAAAAACTCGAAAATATTCTGGGAACAAAATTATTTACCGTATCTTTCATTAGCATTGATTACTGGCCCGTGATTAAAATGACTTCTTTCTGCATTAAACCATGTACCTTATTGTTCTGATTCTGTACACTCTTGAGGTATGGCATCACAAGAGGCATTTGGTTGGCCTTCCTGAAGAAACTGACTGCCCTCGTGTGGTCCAGTCTGGGCACCAGCACTTGCAACAGATCATTCAACAGCATCGGCTTGTAGTCCAGGTAAAACTGGATAGACTTATAGTACAGCTCAATATTCGCCACCTACAACAAAGAATTAGCATTAGTACCCTGAAATAAAACCTTCAGCAGCACACAACAACTTACGAAAAAATTCCAGCAAACAACTAATGAACGCTACCGTTTTTACAGCAACCACCAACGTTTCCTTGCCAGTTTTTAAAAAGTCCAGGGTCAAAAATAAGCCGTATTTTTTCAACATATTTTCATACTATCGTACATTTTCAATAATGTTTATTTAAATTTGTCACTTTACGAGTCAAAGGTAGCCAGCTGTAGGTGTAGTATTTAACAAGATAAGAATGTTTAGCCTGTTATCTGTGATACCCTGAGATACAGCTATGTGGCATACCTTAGTGACAATGTCCTTGAACAGGGACTCTTTCCATGAGACAGTCGGGTGCTTCATCATGGACACGATGGCATTGTCGTACTCCTCGTACTTGTCATACAGGAACACTAGCTCAGCCCACAAGTGCGCCTCTTCTGCTGCCCTCAGCACCTACACAAACCAACATTCTCATTTTAGATTGAAATTTGTGTTCATTGGCATTAAGCGATGGTCACGCGCGAAAGATTAACCGAAAGGACGGTTAAATTTTTAATTGAAATGAGACCTTACAGACGGCTCTAATCCAAGTTGCGGATTGTATCAACTTTCCATGTTAACTTTTTCCGAACAATAAAAACTACGCGGCACCAAAAGAAACGTTCAAATTTTGAAGTAGTTCAACTCTACTTACTTACCCTTTGAACTGCATTGACCAGATATTAAAATAAATTAAAATTTTGTACGAAACTTTCATAGGATCAAATCAATCACAACGTGAGGATAAATGCGAAAAAATCTAGTTTTAAATGGAAATGAAATTGCCTATCTACCTTGGGAATGTTGACTCTGGACCAGAAGAGTTCCAGATGTTCTCGCATCTTGCTAGGCTTGAACTTGGAGTAGAGGATTGCTAACTCAGTGAACATTCCCATGTGCGCCCTCTCCAGACCAAGGGCTGCCTCTAGTAGAGTTATGAGCTGCTCAAAGTAGCCTAGTGCAAACAAAGTAGTCGTTAACAAAAATTATGCATTATCATGTACCATACTTTAAAATTTATCTCCAGGCATATCCAAACTTTCAAATACTCAATCGACTTAATGACCAAAGATAATAACAAAATAATCAAAAATTGAGCCAAAGTAAGAATCGGACTATTTGCAATTTTTTTCCCCGGAAACAGTGATAATCATCTGATCTGTGAGCAGATCCCATATTAAAGCAGACACAATGCCGGAAAACAGCCGCCGTTGATTCCAATAAGCATGATTGGGATTGAAAAAATAGATATTGAAAAAAAAGGATTTTCGTACAAAAATATTTTTAAGTCCGATTTATGTTGATGACATTTCGTAGTTGAACATACTTCTGTTTCGTAGAGAGAGGCTACAGGGGCTACTATTAATACCAATAAGGAACGACGTTCAAATAGCGGGCATCTAAAATTGGGCTTTATGGGATTATACTGTTTCTATTTCTGACTTCAATTTTTTATAGTGAGTCTGTTCAATTTGAATTGTTTTGTTGAGCAACTGATGTTCATTCTCACTTTTAGCAGAATGAGAGAAGAGAGAAACTAGCCTAGAGAAGTCAAAAAGATTTCACGCAAAATGTTGAAAAAGCAGCAAATGACGTAAAGTGAAACATTTTTTTGTTCGACGAAGTAAAACATAGCAGGACAATTCCTGACGTACAATTCAAAGAATTTTTATTGACTAAACAAAAAACTAGACTTAGAACGGACTAATGGATTGGAAAAACAGTTTAGGAAAAAATCCAATCCAAAAAATCGAAAAAAAACAGTAAAAATCAATGTGAAATTGCCGCATGTGAACACAAAACCACTAGCGGGAAAGCGAACTTTTGTTCAAACACCGTTTTCTTACTCTACCTTAAAATTAGAGCAGAAAAATTCACGCCGCATAGCCACTCGCTTTTTCGCTATTTCCCGTTTCGGCGTGACCAAAATCACTACTCAAATTTGACTTCAAAAACCATGAAAATGTGTGAACAGATAATAAAAAAAAGACAGCGCCCCAATACAATTCAAATTCTTGTGAAAATTCTTGTAAAAATTCTTTGAATTGTAAAAAATAGGAGCGCTATAATAACCGGCTGAGAAGATGAGGGCGGCTATTAAAAAAATCTTTTTTATACATTTTTCTAAAATTTTTTGAGAACAATTCTTTTCAGAAATCAAATGCACTGTACTAGGAAAAAACTGGACAATAAAAACCTGGTTTGTAAGCAATTCTGGGGGTAACTGCCAAAAGCCGGGACAATCTCTCAACTGTTATTCAACTTCTTATCCACTTCCATAGTTTTACGACCAAAAGCTGGTCCTCTTAGCTTTGCAAATTCATAAAATCGGAACAAATTCGATAACAAAGACCACCATTATTTCGTTGATAAACGACACTGACAAAATTTTATCGGAATTCAAACAGCCATGATACAGCCAGTTATACAAACGCTCCAATTGAGGGGAGGGGAGAGAGAGGTGAACTCAGTTGCGGATGCGGGTAGCAGATTAAATTTCTCAATAACAGCAATTTAGGTCAAGCAAAATCAAGAAGTCAAGCAAGAAACAGACACTCAAGAAATGAACTTGAAAGAATGCTCTAGAAGAAAACAATAAAGCACAAATTTTGCATAAAAAGACAAGTTTCCAATAATTGCTGTAAACTTCATTAGAGAACAATCAATAATCAAGCGAAAAATAGAATTTAAAACACCAACTTGTTTTGATAGCAACTTAAATTCTTTTCCAGCTCGAGTGGTATACGAAGAGACCATTGTTTGCGTACATTGACCGTAAATGAGGATGATTGTACTCACCTCTGTCCTGATAGAAGTTGATGAGTTCCTCTAACTCGTCCGCGTGCACAACTATGTGAAGCCCACACATCTGTGCCAGTCTGAACTCTTGTCCTTCCACGCATGCAAAGCACACCTGCAATCACATCACATTGTTTTTCATGAATAAAATCTTCGATATCATCAGCTAGGGAAAATATGACCACTTTCTAACCGTCATTTATATCCAGTTATCTGTAATGATTTTGAGAATACTAACAATCAGAACCTTGTGTATCTCCTTTACAAAATCCATGCGAACATTAAACGTACCCAGCAGATCGCCAAAAAACAGCCGCCATTGATTCCCATAAAACGAATTGGAATTGGGATCGAAACAGAAAATTGATTGTGAACGCAAAACAACGATTGGGCACACTATACTGTGGAAGCCTTATTAAGTGCCAAAAACTTCTCTAGTTCCCATGACCTTAAGAAAAACCGCAATAAAAAAGACAGAAAACAGACCGACTAACATCAGAAAAATTCCTTTCGAATGACAGAAGGGGCAATTTATTTCAGGGGCTGTAGCCTAGATAATTTTTTTTTATGGGTGGGAAAACATCAGCCAAAGGTAGGGGGTTCAAACCCTGACCTCCTGAGACCGATTCCCTCACATCGACTGGCGTACTAACCCTTCGGCTATCAGCCTTGTCAACGTCGCTCGGTGCAAAAGCAATCGGTGCAAAAACGGTCAAGCAAAAAAGCGTCCTCAAAACGGGTGAAAAAATCAAAACATAACCAACTAACGTCGGGCTCTCAAACGACCGGCGAGCGGCTGGCTTTGTCAGTAGCTAGCCAGTCACGGTCTAGTAAGGCGCTTTAGCTTAATTGAAGGGGCGTGAGGTGAGCTCAGCGGGCGGGGGGCAATAATGAGGGGGTATTGGCGGGAGGGGGGTCTTAGGGTGCACGGGCCCTTACGGCCTGAGCGATATGCAGGTGTAGGGATTGGAGGTGGGCTGGTGTGGGGGGCGGGGGTGAGGGGTTCACTTAAGAATCGTTCGATTCAGTTTCTTGTTACTTTTCAATGCCACCATTTTTGGATACCTTGAAAATAACGCTCCGCCTAACAAATGGCTTGTCAAAAAAGTCATACTGGTACAAATTTCCTGGCCACCATTTGAAGGCACAAAATATAACCGAATGACGCCGGGCGAATTGCTCTCAAACGACCGGAGAGCATTTGGCTTCGTCAGTGGCTAGCTACGGTTTAGAGAGGCTAGCTTTAATTAAAGGAACGTGCGGTAAAAGCGCAGCGGTGCGAGGGCAGCGCAGGACGTGCAGTTAGCGCAGGCCGTAAAGGCCAGCGCTACCCGCACGTCCTGCGCTGCCCTCCCACCGCTGCGCTTACTGCAGTGGTGGGGGGGGGGGTGAGGGGACTCTAAGAACGGACTAATATAATTGCTACAAACTTCGTTTGAGAGCAATTGAAAACTCGAAACTATATTAAAACTCATTCGAAATATCAAAACATACCCGGCAGATTGCCGGAAAATAGCCGCCGTTGATTCCAATAAGCATGATTGGGATTGAACGAATAGAATATATTGAAAAAAAAAAGATTTTTGTACAAAAATATTTTTTAAGTCCGATTTATTTTGATGGCATTTCGTAGTTGAACATACTTCTGTTTCTTAGAGAGAGGCTACAGGGGCTACTATCAACACCAATAAGCATTAGAGGTGGTAACTAAGACTTATAGGAACGACGTTCAAATAGCGGGCATCTAAAATTGGGCTTTATGGGTTTATCCCGTTTCTATTTCTTACTTCAATTTTTTATACCGACTCTGTTCTTTTTGAATTGCTTTGCTTAGCAACTGATGTTCAAATTAACTTTAGCAGAATGAGAGAAGAGAGAAACTAGCCTAGAGAAGTCAAAAAGATTTCACGCAAAATGTCGAAAAAGCGGCAAAATGGTAAAGCGAAAAAAAGCTTGACGAAGTAAAAAAAAATACGAGCGCAATAATAGCCGGCTAAGATGAGGGCGGCTATTAAACACTTTTCATACTATTTCAAAAGACTGAATATGACAACCAAAACCTATTGGAACTTTTTAAGCAAAGGACCTAAGTTAAAACAAAAAAACCGCTTGACAAAGCCGCAAGTGAACAATAAAAACCGTGCGCTTGGAAAACTTAGAAAAATTAATTCACACCTCAATTTTTCACTCTCTCCAAAAAAGCCATATGAACAAAGATGCATTCTCTTTTCGCTCCACTCTTCAATTTTGTTCAACAGTCAACCCGCTCAAAATTTTTTCAGGCGTTTCATTTTCTGCTTCAAAATTCACTCCAATAGAATTGATTCTCCGATACTCGTCTTCGAGTAGTAAAAATAGGCCCGCTATAATAGTCGGCTAAGATGAGGGTGGCTATTAATTATGCATTCAATCTTACTTCCGATCACATATTTTTAGTTTAAAAATTATCCTCCGTTCTTTTTGTGCCAATTAAATGGTGTACCAATAAAATGCTAACCGGATAAAGCAGCATTGCCATATCTAAGAGAAGATCAATTTCATCTTGAATTTCTCTACAGGGTTGTTATTTTTCAGTTTATCGCAAATTTAGTATTTTCATTTGACTATGCAAACCTTTTTAATCAAGTAATTATTTGCAAGCATTCATTTTTGAGAAAATTCAAACACTGGAATCGAATCATAGCATACCTCTTTCCATGTTCTGGTAGAGTTTGCTTTTCTGGCCCCGTCCACGGCAGCCTGGTACTCTCCCAAGTGGACGAGAGTGGAGGCCAATCTGGCAAAATTGGAGATGTTATTGAAGAGAAGTTTGGCCGCTTCGTACAGCCCATCGTCGAAGCATCGATCGCCGACCTAACGGAAGAGGAAAATCTTACACATAAAAGATTTCTAGGCACGAATTGTCGCGAAGAACCACCAGCTTCAAAATTTGCACGTCAAGCAGTTGAGTTAAACGCATACGGCATTTTTACATAAATAAAAGCTCTCGAAGCTCATTGTGAAGGAATATCAGCACAACATCTTGATGTTCAAGAATCGGTACAACGGTGAAATTAACCCAAGTTTAACGTTTAGCTTGTTAAAAATGATCTGTTGGTAATTTCCAACATACCTGTTGAATGGAGGCGTGATTGGGACTTGCTAGGAACTCTTCTAGCTCTGCGAGTCTGTCTGTCTTGGCATACGCGTAGATCAACTCAGTCTCTATCGCTGGTTCCTTCGCTTTCTTCCTCGCCATCGACAGATACTTGACCAGTTCTTCGTACATGCCTGAAAATAACATTCAAATACACCATAGAACCCAACGAACAGAATTCATTCAGAATCTGTAAATGTTCCCCTTTGGTGATACTTTGGGCATTATTACGGCATTTAATATTTGTTATGTCCTGCCCTGCCTCATATTAGGCCATACAAACCATTATCAGCAAAAATAAGCATTAATTTGTTCACATAGGCTGATGAAAATAGAAATTTTGTTGTGACTTTCACAATTGCGAACGTCTTCAGGTATGAAAGATTTTATTTCTTATTATTTTCGTTCTGTCGTCAACAATGAAATACGTAGAGAGCCATCATAATCAGGATTGTTTTCAGCCACGAAGTGAGATACCGAGCACCCAAAGAAGTAATTTGGATGCGTTATGGCTCGTAGAACTCAAATTCATGTTCTGTAATATAGGATTAATCGGGGAGAAATTTTAAGGCGGTGAAACTGATTGGGTGAAAAGTCGTGAAAAACAGACTTTACTATTACAAAGTGTTTTATTTTTTCAAATTTCAAATGTCACATTTTTTGACATACAATAGGACAATAAACAGATAGATGTAACTCTTGCTAGCTAGCTAACCATTAGTCTGTGCAGCTTGAATGACTCCCAAGTAGTTGGTGGGATCCTGTGCCTTGATGTAGCTGTCCACTGCCTCTTTCATCAGCCCATCTCTCAACTGAGCACCTCCCAACAGACTCCACACCTGCAAACAGCAAGTACTACATTCACATCTGTATGTGCATCTGCAGAACAATATTCACCAGTTCAAAATAATGCACTTTTATGTGAAGGTCACAATAAAATATTTGACCGATACCTTCCCACAATAGAAGGAATGTAAATTGAGCAATTCCCCTGCGATTTGACTAATCTAAGATCTCTCGTTAACATGCTTTAACATTTAAGGTCAGAGCTTAGATTGAATGAAGTGAGTTAGTTTTCCTATGCAGAATCAAAGAGATTAGCTCCGAAATTCTCCAGACTCGGTTAACTGAACGAATCTTACCTCAGGAATATTGAACTTTTCTGCGTACTCATAAGCTCTGTCCAAATTCTTCACATTGTCAATGAGAACAGAGATGGCTCTTGCATACTGGTGGTTCTTGTTGAAGATCACAATGGCCTCCTCGAACAATTCATTGTCGATTGCGATGTTTGCAATGTCTGGAGCATCGTAGTTGTCCAGTCTGTTGATGTACTCCATCACTTTGGTGCGGTCAGCTTTGATTGCCGTCAGAATCAACAGGTTCTGTAGATTCCTGAAAGAAAAAGTGATTTATAATTTGACGCTTTACAACGCTATCTTTTGCTGTTAGTGCACGAAAAGGTTTTAGTGTGCTCATTACGAAAGGCAAAGAGTAAAAGATCTCTTAAGCTTCTCAACAAGCAACCTGTGAGCTTAGCTTAATGCTTAACGTCCTGATAGAGCCAAAGTTCCTTCAAAAGATATGTTGTGTTTACTTGTGGTCAGAGAAGGTGGAAGATTCTAGAACGATCTTTTCGAGCAACTCGATCAGTTCAGTGGGCAGATCGGCAGTCATGAAAGCCTTCACGGTCACTGTGATGTCATCTGGGTCCTTCGTCTCAGAGAGGGCTGTCTGCACCACCTACACATCACCCAAAGACCGATTAGAGCAGAAAATAGTCATTTTTCATTTTTTGACAACCAAGCAGTCTTGAAAATCACGTCAAGACTCGATGTAGACAAGCTTATATAAAGGTCTCATGCTGCATCATCCTGCCTCAAAATTTTCGAAGAGCTAGATTCTAACAAAACCAATTTCCTGGAAATAGAGAACGACGCTTTTTTCAATAAACGTCAAGAAGCTTGACAATCGACCAGATGTTGAGATGAAGTGTTTGCTCAACGAAAGTAAGCGGAAGTTCATAATGATCTTCTATAGGTTTTTATAATAGTACCCATATTTTTACATGCTACGCATCCGAGCGTTCTTTGAACCGATAAAATGATTACATCTCTGAAATAAATACGAACTTTTTTGCGTCATGGCAGAACTATTGCGTACCTGGTCAATTAACTGTCTCCTGTACTGATTGTCCTCGGCCAACACCTGTGCCCACAAATCAGCATCTCTCCTCCTCACCAAGTACCGTGCCTCACTCTTGAACAAGGAATTCTCATTGCACACTTTGATCAGCTCCTGGTCACAAAACCCTCGCTCATAAGCCACACAAGCTAGATGCGGGTTCCGTTTCTCGCAGTATTTACCAATAACCAGACTGTCGTAGAATTGGTTCTCCCGCAGGAATCGCTCGGCATTGTTGCTGCTATCGATGTAGATCTTAGCCAGAGCATTATGGGTCGCTGGTTCATCGATGCCTTCGTGGACTCGGGTTTCCAGCCAAGGCAAGAGCAGCTTCAATCTAATTGAAACAACACTTCTATTTCATGAACGATCACATATTTTTAACAAAGCAAAGCATAAATTACATCAACTAAATCGGAGCCTGTTTAGGATACAGAAGACGTAAATACAAAACGAGCCAGCAAACTTGAGAACATTTTCAGTGGTTTTCCTAATTTCGTTTAAATGTAGAGACTTTATAGAATAGTTTATGAAAAAAAATCATCATTTTCAAAACAAAAATATGTCCGAAATTATCACCAACAATTGATAAGACTCGGACACAGAAATCCAACTTGTAAAACTGTACAACTTTTATCAGTCATTTGATAAACTCGTTCAACAAGAACATACATTTTTGACGCACAAACGGAATTAGATCAAAAATTGCGCGACCCTAGGTATCTTAATTAAATTCAACACCTTGACCACCGCCACCACCACCACCCCAAAACCATTAACCATATTACTGGTATCTGAAGGGTACACATGAAAGGATTCATCAGTCAACTATGATAATTATGCTAATAAAGATGAACTAAAAATTAGGGTGGTTAAGTATAGGGAGTGAAAAACGAGGTGTTGACGAGACCAGATAGATAAGCTTCACCCATTTAATTAACAAAAATGAACAAAAAATGAAGTAGAACTCACTTTGCTCTATAACATTACGAAATTGTCAAAAGTAAAAGAAAAAGCAGTTTGTCTCTGAAAACATTTTACTACTTGAACATAAACCGACTAACGTCGGATAAATTGCTCCAGAACTACAGGCAGGGGCAATTTAATTTAAGGGTGTAGCTTAGAAATTTGGAAAAACTCGGACCTTATAGAGGGTCACGCCCGAGACCTCCAGGGAAGCAGTCAGACATCTTAATCACTAAGCTACAACGGCTAACAGAATCAACCAGTAAAAACAATCGGTTTTATATTAGCACAAACTTTATTTCGGAACGGGAGCAATTGAAATAACTGAAGAATTGAAGCGTGAAAAAGGCACTTGAGAAGTCACAAAATGTTCTGGAACAAAAGCGCAAAAACGAGGAACCAAAAATTTTGCATAAAAAGAGCAACACGTTTACAATAAATGCTCCAAACTTCGTTCCAGAGAATTTAATAATACGATTAATATGCTATCTGAAAATAAATAATTTATAAAACCACCCAACTTTAAAAACGAATGTTCTTGGGATCAATGATATTTCCTAGAAAATTTTGCACACGTTAGGGCGTTCAAAGTATGCAAGACGCCTTCCGATATCGTCAACCTGTCTCTCAGTTAAGAGGTTGCGACTCATTTGTGGGATGTTACATGCTCAACTGTTTTTTTTTTCGTTCAGTCACTTTTGGGGTATATATATTTGACCTACTAGGACATGAGTGCATCAGGAAGCCTGTCGAGCGTGGATTAGATATAATTTTTCGAAATTTGTCTTTAGAAAAGTTATTGGGGTTTAATTTTAAAAATCCGGCATGCGAATTGGAACTAATTTGTTCACTTTTCCGTACGTTTCTCCAACGTTCAATAACTTTTGTAAACCATGACAAAAATTTTTAGGAATAGTGTTATTGGTGTTACCTTTGAAGATAGAAGAGGGCAGGTTAGTTGTGCGGTCCGACTATTTCCGTTGAAATTTTTGCCGTATCTTTGAAATAGTTTCATGACAAATTGGATCAACTCAATTTTTTCTTAACACGTTCAGTCAATTCTCCAACAAAACGGCCCCAAAACCTCCGTTTTAATTTTCGTACACTAAAACGAGGGCTATTTGTGCTTTCACTTCATGGCAGTGTTCTGGAAAAGATTTTTTCAAACTAAAATCCAAATTTATCCAAAACTCATCTTTCATGTATCATATTTTTTTCTAAATGGGAAACATATTTATCTGCGTGGCTCTCAATCTTTAGTTCAGCTGCTGGTCAGATCAAGGGGTTTCACGTTTCTTCTTTGGATTGCGCTACTTTCTTTTATATTGCCTATGCATGAATGTCAGAAATTGCCGCTTTCACACGTTTTCGGTTTTTAAAGATAAATTTTTATACAGGAGACAATTTAAATTCGCCTAGCGCACTTCTTTTCTCTTGCTGTTTTCGCAAGTGCTTCATAGGTAAGAAGAAGTGTTCAAATAGTGCATAGACGCTATTATTTGGACCATTACCAGGGCAGCTACAGATATTTTTTACTCACAAACTAAGTATTTTAAAGATTTTCCAATAACTGAAAACTTTCAGTTTTCCCTTTAATTGATGTTCGTTTGTAGTCTTTTCAACCCAAATCTCATTAGAACACATATACACCAAACTAACCAATAAAAGGTTTTCACTAAAAACTATGGTTTTTAAAGGTTTTGACACTGCTTTTGCCTGTAACTTTAGCGATGTTTCACTTTTCGCTTATATTTTTGATCTAATTGTTGTTTTATAATAAAGCCTCGTAAATGGTTAGCACGACGGTGGCTTTCTAAGAAAAATTACTGAACATTATCAATGGTAGTAGCTTATAGGTATTTTTATCTGTACCATTGAATTAAAAATTTTCTGTATTTGATAACGTTGCACCTCTGATTAGCTTTTTGTCGACAGGTTAGTCTCATCAGTGGAAGCTCCCGACCGCTGGCATTGGATTTATTCCAATGGTTTACGGTACTATTTGCGGATTAAAACCAAAAATTGGATTTTTGAGTTCCTACCGTTATGGTTGGTTTAAAGTTTCTTGTCCAATAGTATCGAAATTAACAGATCTCAACACTCACTAACACTTCAAAATATAATTTTGAATGTGGTTGAAAAACGCAGCTTATGTTATTAAGTTAAAAAAATTTCAAACCATTCCAACGAAATATTTTTTAACTACCTTTGTTATTCATTCACTTGCCTCATTGCTATTTTGGGCACTCTGCCACCTCATGGAAACGGAAAACTATGTTTGCTGGATATCGTTGAATGCTATGAAGGGTACGAGAAATTTACTTTATAGCTACGTGTTTCATTCTGACACAAAAAATAATTCTGAAAGTGAAAAGTTGTTATTTCGCGCTTTTCGTTTGTTCTACCTCATTGCATCTCGGCTAATATAAAGTACGCTTTCTAAGGCAAACTCTGGTTAATTCTGAACAGCACGTTATTATAGGCAAAAATCTTTGGTTTTCTAAGATAAGACATTGGTTTTCATTCCTTTTGTTGTTGTTTTTTAATGTGTGTACGGTCCTTGGTTTTTTACTGTTTTTGCGGAATAAAGGATGAAATTAAGAAGTACAAAATTTTGTTTTTCAGATCCTAATTCAGGGCTTTTGATCTGATTATGCGCCAAGAAGTCAAAGATTGAGTTTTTTGGTTACCTCTATTATTCGGCGGGGCGGAAATTTTTTGCATATTCTTTTGTTACTTCCTTCTGTAAGATTTTTAGATCAACTTCGTGCCAGTTTCTTTTAAGCAAACACCTCTGCTTTTGAATTCTGCAATCTGAGCTGAGAGTGGACAAAACTAATGGACATTTAATGGAGGTCAACCAAGCCAGATATTTGGCAACCTGTTTCATTAAAGATATGAATTTTTGTAAAAAAAAACCAGCTGCGACAGCGACAGCAGAACTGAGTTGTCTTCTCACATAGTAGCTTCAATGACAAGTCCAATTGGTTTTCTAATGAGAGTCAACTTAATCTATTCAATGGTTGCAATTGATGCCCAAAGATTACTACTCTCCCACCAACTGTTTTCATAATTAGTAATATTTTTTATCAAAATTTTTCACATATTTTTTGTTCTCTTTGATGCCAGGCCCATTGGGATTAAATCCAAAGTAAATCTATTTGACGTTTTCATTTGACAGTTTGTTTTCTACGACTTTGACAATATTTCTGTGAAACATTAGTGTTTTCTTTTTTGGCCACATTTGTTGCTCTTCTTTATTTTTTAGACTCAATAAAAACAAATTTCATCTGCCCGCTATCTCAACAAAAATATATCCATTTATTGTTATCTCTTCGCATCCAGTTTCTGTGCATGGACACCAGTTGCTTTCGCATAAATTTGCAGTGTTTTTAAATAACAGTAAGAAACATTTATTCTATTAAATAGATTTTTTCTTTTTTACTGGGAAACGATATTGTGTACTTGATAACTTCAGTATATTGTCGTGTTTTAATAAATTTTACGTCAAAAAATTTTTTCCATTGTTTTTCTTTTCTAATGTTTTCGTGCGAGTGTGTGTCCTTGACAATCAAAATCTGGTTCTGTAAATGTGATGAGATTCAGTTTTCTCAACTCTTTAGATAGTAATTCCTGCTATAATTTTTTATATTTTCTGTCAACGTTTTTGTTACGACCAGACATCATGCTCTCTTTAAATGAGCTTTGATGCATTCCATGATGAGCTATTGATTTTGATTTACATCTGTTACGTCATTTATCACACTTATTGTTTATCACAAATATTATTTAAACTACAGCTGAGTTATTTGAAGAGCTCCTTGAAAATTTATTTAACAAACTTCTGATAAATAGATGAAAACGCTATGTTCTGTAGAATAAAATGTTGATTGGTTAAATCATTATTAAGACTGATTTCAATACTGTTCTGAACAATCAACGATCTTTTTATGTTCAACAGGGCAGGGCACGCTAAATTTGTTTCCTAAATGGGATAAAAAATGCTTAAGACTGATTGAAATTTTCTCAACCATTGGACCTAACGAACGATCTAAAAAAAATGAACATTGACACAGTAGTGTAGCTGCATTATATAATCTATTTGCTAAAACTTACTCAAACAAGCTCTGAGAGCGTTCGCCAAAACTTTGGAGCCAAGTCTAAAAAGAAATCCAACATGAATGAGAGCAACAAAGCTCACAATCATTAGCCAAAGTTGAACAAAATGCTCATAGATTATGTCTTACTCCAATCTCAGACCTAGAGCATCGCCGGAAGATTGCCGCAAAACTAGCCGCCGTTGACGCGCTTAATGCACATTGGGATTGAAACAGAAAAAGAACAGACAAATTGGCCGCATTTTCTTTAAATTTTTTTAGTGTCGAAAAGTGTTTTAATTTGGCGTGCAGTTTCAGTAAGATTCTAAAACTATACTTAATTCGGGCTTCCAAATTGAAAACTATTAAGATTAAAACCAGTGTCAGCTAACAAACAATATAATGAACTTTGATAACCTAATGCAATGTGAGTAAATGACCGGTCTTTATCGTTTATCCCGTCTCTTTTGATTTTCCTTTTTTGACATTGGCCGTATTCACCGCATTGCGTAATTCAATACGTGAAGGAAGTTAAAAATCAATCAGTTGAAACAGTGAGTGAAGTGAGACAAACGTGAAAATTGTGACTCAAGTTAAATCAAAAACGTGATCAAAATCTAAAGCGAATTAAAAAACATAGCAGGACAAGTCCTGACGTACAATTCAAAGAATTTTAATTGACTAAGAAAAAACTAGACCTAGATTGGACCATGAGTGAATTGGAAGAACCATTTCTAAAACAAATCAGATGGAAATTAAAAAAAAAAAAACAACAGAAAATCAATGTCAAAAATCCGCATGTGAACAAAAAATCACTATCGAGAAATGAAAAATTGTTTCAGACAATAATTAGGCCTAGATTGAATTATGAATGGATTGGGAAAACCATTTAGAAAAAAAATCCGATCCAAAAAATTCAGTAAAAATCGAAGTGAGATTGCCGCATGTGAACAAAAAAACGTTATCGAGAAATGAAAATTTGTTTCAGACAAAAAACTAGGCCTAGATTGAACTATGAATGGATTGGAAAACCTATTTAAAAAATCCGATCCAAAAAATTGAAAAAAAAACAGAAAATCGAAGTGAAATTGCCGCATGTAAAAAAAACTTTGTTTCAACACCGTATTCTCACTCTACTTTAAAATTAGAGCAAAACATTTCACGCCGCAAAACTACTCGCTTTTTTTGCTTCATTTCCTGTTTCGGCGTGCCCACTACTCCAATTCGACTTCAAAAATCATGAAAATGTGTGAACAGATCTTAAAAAAAGATAGCGCCCCAATACAATTCAAATTCTTTGAATTGTAAAAAAAAGCAGAGCGCCTAAATAATAGCCGTTGAGAGACTGACGGCGGCTATTAAAAATGGATATAACTAAACCAAGCTAGCAACTGCGCCCCAAAATGAGTTGAAGTTATCAATACATTATAATAAAAAACTAAGCAGAAATATTTAGATAGAATTTGCCGCTCGTTCAATAAACTAATTTATTGACCTTAAACTAATTTTAGTTAAACAAGTATAACACACTTTGTCAAGTTTATAAGTCAAGTATGATGAAAAATCCATCACGTATATGACGCAAAAACGACTCCTAAAGAGAAATAAAATTACTTCAACCACAGAAGGGACGTTCAGGAGAGAAAATGTCGATAAAAATGGACTGTTAGCTGTTCCGCGTGAACAAATGTACAGCGAAGAGAAAGAGCGTCCGGGGACGCAACTTTGTAGCGCAACTCATAAAATACAGACGGCAGATTGCCAAAATAGCTACAAAAGACTTACATGATGTAGAATATAGATAGCAGCAGATACAGAAATGACTTAACTTAATTCAGTTAATTCAGAAAATTATCAAAGACCAAAACGTATTCAAACAAAAAAATTACTTCAAAAAAATTAAATTCGTTCTTTTAATTTGGTCGCCATGCTTTATTATTAACATGATCATTATATAGAAGTCCAATATTCACCTTGAAGTCATATAAAGAGTGGAATAAGCCAGTTATGACCAAGGAAACTTATCACGCGTTCAACTTAAAACTCATGCCCAATTAGTTTAAGAAACACCATACATAACATAGTTTAACAAATGTTACGAAAATAAAACAAAAACAAATCAATTTCTAAGAACCGCTCTTCACACCATAATTATGAGGTCTAGAAAACAGTTTCTGTAAATCGCATACTTGGAGACTAGTGAGCTGAAAGGCTCTAAGAGAACCTAATGCCCACTGTGCGCTAACTCTTTATCCTGTATCTGAGGACGAAAAGTCAAATGGGTCGGAACGAAAAATCGGTCAACCGAAAAATCGCATAAAAAGGACAAACAGGATTAAAATAATTGCTAAAAACTTGGAAAAGTAGCAAATTTTATAAAAAACATTGGTAACAATTGTGATATTGATATCTTCAGAACCATTTCATTGTCTCAAGAGACTATCCACTATCCCTATTTCAAACCTTAAATAGTTTCACTTACTCAAAGATCCATAAACTTGGAACATATTAATTTTCCGAAAATTTAAAAAGAATTTAAATTTTATAAAAAATTGCTATAACTCCAGTCATTAAATATTGATAACCATTACATTAATTCTAGAAACCAAGCAGCCCTAGGCCCTGGTCAAAATTCGAAAATATTAAAAAAAATTGCAATCATTTTTTTTTAAAAATGCTTAAATTGGTGATACTAAAATCTTTTTAAAAAATTCAAATACATATAAGAACTATGCAGTAACCTATTGTCAAACCCTAGAGAAGATTCCTTGGCTCTTGAGAATACAGAAATTTTCAAAAAAACTGGAACAAACTGCAAGCTTTATGAAAAAATTGCTAAAAATTGTGATACTAAAAGGTTGAAAACCATAACATGGCTAAAAAACATTTTCAGTAACTTATTATGAAACCCTAAAGGGGGTTTTCTGGCACCTGGGTCTGGAAAAACTTGAATTATGACAAAGTCAAAAATTGCAAGATTTGACAAAAAATGCTAAAACTCGTGATGTTCAAATTTTGAAAAATATTCCATTACTCCTAGAAACTATACAGCAACCTAATATCAAGCCCTAGAGGAGGTTCCTTGGCTTTTGAGGTTGGAAAAGTCTAAGAAATGACAAAAATTTTCAAAAAAATTGCAAGTTTTATCAAAAAAATTGCTAAAATTTGTGATACTAAAAAGTTAAAAACTATCCCAAGGACAGAAAATTCTTCAGTAACTTAGGGAGGTTTTCTGGCCCCCTGGGTCTGGACAAACTTGAAAAATGACAACAATGTTAAAAATTGCAAGTTTTGTAACAAAAAAAGCTTAAATTCGTGATGTTAAAATGTTGAAAACTATTCCATTACCACTAGAAACCATCAAAAACTGACAAACATTTTCAAAGGATTGAAAAAAAAATTGTGAAAACTAGTACATATTTGCGTCTTTTTGTCTGAATTACCAAATCATATAGCTCTGAAAATGGTCGAAACTTTCATGCAAAAGGCCTTTACCAACTTTAACCAGCCTCAATTTCAGACTGGTCCAACGAAAAAATCGAAAAATGACGAAAAAACACGAAAAATTGCAACATTTTGGGCTCAAAAACTCCTATAAACGACCTTTTAAACTACGGCCTTCCCAGTTGCTTTACCGCACTAAGCATTCGAAGGACAACTAAACGCGGCTAAGGGCTTCTAATGAAACTTAAAGCCCGCTGGGCGCCAGCTGTTTATCCCGTTTATAAGGACGAAAAGTCAAATGGGTCAGACGAAAAATCGGTCAAGCGAAAGATTGCATACAAAAGGCTAACAGGATTAATATAATTGATAAACATAGCCGGCAGATTAGGGGAATAGCTGCGAAAGAATCGACCTGCGTGCCATATAATAGAGATAGAAACAGATACAGATCTAAATTGAAAACAAAATCGACGCCGCTCAAAAACTAGGCTAAAACATTCAGCGATAAATTAATAAAGCTTGTTATCATTCATTCCACAGAAGCCTCTTATTAGGGACCTTTAATGCACAAATGAGTTCCTTTGACCTTAAACAAATTTATTTAAACTCAAGTTTTAAAGTGCAAAAGTCATTTTATTGAGTGAGGTAAGTCACGTATGATCAAAATCTAATCACGCAAATAACCTAAAAACTTTCGCTAAAGCGAGTGAGAAATAACGTCACGCGCGCCAATGCCGTTAGTGAGAGGAAGAAGTCATTCAGAAAACTTGACTTTTTCAGCTTTGCTGTGTGAACAAATGTAAAACGAAAAAAGAGCGTCAGAAAACGAAATAAAAAAACATAGCAGGACAAGTCCTGACGTACAATTCAAAGAATTTTCATTGACTAAACAGAAAACTAGACCAAGAACGGACTATGAATGGATTGGGAAAACCATTTAGAAAAAAATCCGATCCAAAAAATCGAAAAAACTGTAAAAATCAAAGTGAAATTGCCGCATGTGAACAAAAAACCACTAGCGAGAAAGCGAATTTTTGTTCAAACCCCGTTTTCTCACTCTACTTTATATTTAGAGCGAAAAAATTTCACGCCGCAAAACCACTCGGTTTTTCGCTCCACTTCCTGTTTCGGCGTGACCAAAATCACTTCTCCAATTTGACTTCAAAAATCATGAAAATGTGTGAACAGATCTTAAAAAAAAGACAGCGGCCCAATACAATTCAAATTCTTTGAATTGTGAAAAACCAAGAGCACCGCAATATAGCTACGCTCAGCTTACAGCTTCGCAGCTATAAAAACTTTGAGAGGAATATCCTAATTATGAAAACCTGCTACTCTTACACAACAAAGAACAGCAGAGCCTTTGATTGGCCCTAAGACACCAATAAAACTAAAGAAACGAAAAATTTTGTTTTCGCAAGAACTTTATGGTGTTTTGGAATTGATACCATCAACTAAAAGCTATCAAAAAAGACCACTATCAAAAAGAGGCAAAGTCGACAGAAAAAAGATATCAGAGACGACAGAAAAATGCTTCAAAACCGTTATTTTTAAAGAGAATTTTGGTGTTAAATCGTCTTAGATTTAACACCAAAATTTCAGCTCTAGTTAGCTGAAAAAAGTTTTCAAAATCTCCCGGAAAAAATTCATCAAGAACTAGATAGTTCAAAGACCTGAAGGAAATCTCAAGTAACGTAATATTATGTAATGAACAAATAACAAGATTTATCCCCTGTTTTTCGTCCTAGTTGCGTTTACTTTACACTGTTTTGCTGAGACAATGCACTATGAATACCAATATAGCTTTAACATAGCAAACAGAGATTGCTGTAGAATAACCTCGCTAGACCACTTTGACCTTCACTAATGAATGTTTTTAAAATATACACTTTTCCATGTAATCTTTTCCAGATTACAAATCAAAAGCCGGAAAATTGGTATTTTAACATTTTGTCACAAGCAGTAAAATAAACGTCAAAAAATTTAAATAATTAATGATTAAACATCTGTCCCTAGTAAACTTATTGAAAGCAATTTACCGCAACCAAAATTCACATCTACAGATGAACTACTCAAAATTAGTTGAACTGCGAAAGAACATATAAACCGACCAAATTTGGACGAATTGCCCTCGAACCACAGGGTGGCTCAATTCAATTCTAGCCTGCTTCATTATAGTAGCTTGTGGTAAGCTATCCTAGATATCCTGGGAGCTCTCCTTGGAGCACAACTAAGATTCAAGAAGTAAAAAATAAACCAATTTTGGCGCACTTTTGATAGTAGAAAAGTGCCACGAATAAAGTTAGCAACTTAAATTCTGAAAGAGCAATTTAGATCACGCGAAGACTTCAGCGCTCAAAGGATTAAAATACTCAAGGAGCGGAGTAGTATTCTTGAACAAAACGTTCAAGCACAAAATTTACAAATTAATTGCTTCAAACTTCGTGCGGGAGCAATTAACATTTGGCGCACTTGTTCCTGATGTTTTTCAAGAGTTAGGCGCCAATTATTGCATACGACAATTAAACTTGCAGCATTTTGAATAAGACTGAATTAAGTACTCAAAAACCAAGAAGACAGGCGTGAAGCCTCCACTCTTTCAGTCAGTCGACAAATTGCTTAAATAGACAATCGGACCGATATAAATGCTATAAATTGCTTAACAGCGATTTTTATCAAGGAATTCTTCCTGGCTTAACGCACCTGTTTCGCTTTTCCACTTCCTCTACAAGTTCATCAGTTGAAAATTGTCCTTTGACCGAATGAATCATGTTCTTGATAATCTCCTCAGAGCAATCAACATCCAACAATCCTCCAACTACAACCGGCAATCTACTCGGGTTCACTTTCTGCACATAGATCTCAATGTACTTCTGGTTGTTATTGCGGTACAGGTACAACACCAAGTCGTGAACAAAGTCGAATCGGTCGCACACAATGATCAAAGGCAGCTGATCATTGAGTTTCGCTTCTTTAAGGAACGTCTTTACTTTTTCAGCGTTGTAGCAGTTGCTCTCACGGCAGATTCGCTCGACCTCTTTGATTTGGCCAGTTTTGCATGCAGCCTGGATGTACTTGAAATGTACATCTGCATCTTGACTAAAGTTGACTATGGATCCGAGGAAATAGAACAGACCTAAACATATGGAAAAAAAAGCTACAGATCATTAAATAATCATTTCTACAAAATATCTCACAATTTTCAGCAATGTATTTACAAAAGAACAAGGCGGCTCGGTAATGTGCGATGGCACATAAAGTTCCGACCCCGCCCATCCACAATTTTGGCATAATTGTCTAGCAAATGAGGAACAGATAGAAAAACCCAAAAATTATTTTTTGCGAAAAGTCTTTTTCAAAAAATTCTGTATGAACGATAAGATAGCCTCCAAAGCAAATAACTCAGTGGATTTAAAAATTGATGCATTAGCTTGATGTAATATGTCAATATTAAGAAAGCGAGTCAAGATGAACGTCAAAAACAAACAACAACAACAGCAACAAACATTATTTACATCAAAAAATTTTTTTCCCTCTTAAAAACTAAATTTAATAACAAAGTCAACATACCGTCAGATAAACCTAAAACTAAACAAAAATAACTAATAAATCACCAGAAACCATATGCGACCAGTCCATAAAAAGGTTTGGTAACAATTATACAAAAAAGAACAAAAACATTAAAGTGAAAAATATAACTTATTTTTTTGAAACAGTTAACTTCAAAGTAATAAATACCATTAGGAATCAATTAACATTACCACAAATTTACAATTACCACTGTTTCTAGAGAAGGGCATTAGGACCTGTCCTTCTTCATTTTTTAAAGCGGCTAAAATGAACAACAAAAAAAAAACAAACAAAATTTCAATTGAAACTTGCCAGAAAACGCTGCCAAAACCCTCGAGCCATATTTTGTCCCTCAAAATATATTCGATTGCGCCTTCATCAAACAGCTATAAAGTAGTACGTGGCCATTCATTAGTAAGACTAGGTAACAAGTAGACAAAAAAGCGAAGTGCTAAAGTATGAAATAATTTCAATTTTTTTTTCGAATAAAAATTACATTCAATGTCATAAAAGGCATTAATTACAAACAGAACTATTTGAATAGGGTCGTTTATTCAAAAAAAGGAAGCCCTCGAGACCTGCAGTTACCCAGAATATTTCTCGCATCTACAAAAAGAACGTCAAATAAGACAAAAAATCAAATTAATTTACATTTTTGTGAAAAACCGGTGTCGAAGCCACTAAGGTCATAACAAATTCATTAAAAAAAAAGATTTTGGGACACCAATCCCTTTTATTCCCTTGACACCCATAATGTCATATTTGACCTGTAATGAAATAACGAGATTAGCTAAAAAAAAGAAACATAAAAAGAACAAAATTGCGAAGTTAAAAAGTTTTTTTTTTTTTAATTTTGGAAAACGATTGTTTTCAAAGTCATGAAAGCCATCAGCTATTTACTAATATCAGAATATCGGTTCTTCTATTCTTCCACGAAAAGCCAATGAAAGTTATCACTATGCAGGAAATTTCATACGACCGAAACGACAAAGTATAAATGACAGTTAAAAACAAAATTAAAAAATTCAATTGATTTCTTCAAGAAAGAGGCGTCGAGGCCGTTAAAACGATTATGTATATCATTCAGGATTTCAATATGTTCAATTGTGCTTTATTTTTAACGCTAATAATGTGACAAGAGAACTGTCAATAATGTGATAATGTGACAAAATTCGGAAACGTGAAAAACTGGCAAATATCGAAACAAACAAAAATCTGAAATCTTGTAGTATCAAAGCCAGAAAACAATAACTTCAGGCTTAAAACTGCAACCGAGAAGAAATGTTAAATCAGTAGAAAGAAGAAGCATTCTTTTTTTGCAGACACTAAGCTGGAAGTTGAACAAATTAAGAAAAAAATAGAGGAAAACTTAATTAAGCCATTATTTATTGAAAAGTCAATTATTTTTAAAAGAAACGACCATAAACTTTCAAGTTAAAATTTAAATGGATTAGCTTGGAGCTTTTTAGTAAGCAAACTGGTTGGACCTATCACTCCTGAGCATTGATTCGATATGTTCTGTTCTTTATTTTTAAAGAAAGGGTCCTTTTTTTTTAAAAAAAAAGACCGACTGATTACAACCCGATTTCTTTGGGTGGTAGCAGTCCAAGAATGGCCCAAAACAAGCCCTGCTATTGCTTATTGTCCGTTAGGAACATTTGATTTTCGAATGTTGCAGATATAGATAATTTGTTAGTTGAAAACTCAAAATAAGTTCTGCATTTTTGATAATCAACGAGTAAAGTTAGCAAAAAAAGGCAAAGTTTTAACTACAGAGCACTCTCAGCGTACTCTGAAGTAGAAATAGCCCCCCTCTGAGTCTACAAAGATTGTATGTGTGTTGTTTGGAGGTGTACTGTCGGCAAACTTAATCAAAACGGACTAAAGTAGCTTATTTCGTGGTTTTTGTTGAAAAAGGCTAAATTTTGAAATATTTATCCACATTTTTTGACCAAAAAAATTAAATCAAACAATGAACAATGCTTGTTCGTCTTCAAAAATAAAATCAACGACACTATTCTTAAAAATTATAACAAATTTTAGCAAAATTGACGAAAATTTAGGCAAAAATTCCGGAAAATGTGAATAAAAACAACGGGAATTCACTCTACTTCTCTGAAGTTCTCAGAAGAAATTCAAAATAAGAAAAGCCGAGAAGATTTTTTATATTTAAAAATAAAATCAACAACAAGTTTTTAAAAAATGTTGACAAATTTTAGCAAAATTGGCGAAATTTTGGTCAAAAATTAGCGAAAATTCCGTAAAATGTGAATAAAAATCAACGGAATTCACACTATTTTCACAAAACTTTAAACCTCGATAACTCCCTGTAGAAAACGAAAATTAAAAAAATCTTTTTAATTCCATATTCTACGCTGGACGAGCTTTCTAATGATACCACTCTCAACTCTCTACGATGAATGTATCGATCGGCGAAAATTCACTGAACAAAAAAAAAAAACCCATTTGAGTATATAGTTCCTCCCCCCTCAAGAGGGTCGGAACAATAAGCAAGGCGCTCATAACACAGCAACTGTTCGTCCTATCAAGGGTAATTATATCTCTTTACACATTATTATACATTATTATAACTGACAACCCATTCTGAAAATGTCAACATTTTAAACTCAGTTTTGCAGTTAAGGATGTTCTAGCGGATCCACATTTACAAGTTCAAAGATTGCATCTTAATACTAAACATAGCCGGCAGATTGCCGGAAAATAGCCGCGATAGACGCTTGTGGCCTACCATGAATTGAAAAAACTAAAGAAATAAGATTGACAGATCGACCACCAGCGTATTTTTAATAGGCCACTAGACTTTTTGGGTTAGATTCGGGCTGTCATTTTTATGATACATTTGCTCTACAACGAAAAAGCCCTAATGGAGCTTTTTCAAAATTAATATTCGATATTAAAACTCAAGACTCTATTACGCAGGAATTAGGACATATAAGTTTGGCACTACTTAGATGCACATACTGACCTTTAATTAGTAAATGCTCATAAAATTTAAAGTCTCATAAGTGAGTTCAGAAGTCATTTTTTGAGTGAGGTAAGTCACGCAATTGACCTAAAAGCAGAAATGACTTCACGCACACAAATTTTAATTTAGAAGTCACTGAAGTTATTAAAAAAGTCAATTCCAAGAAGTCAGCGTAAGACGAAACAAAGATCTGTTAGACGAAATAAAAAAAAACATAGCAGAACAAGTCCCGACGTACAATTCAAAGAATTTTCATTGACTAACACAAAACTGGACCTAGAACGGAATATGAGTGAATTGGGAAAACCATTTCCAAAAAAATCAATAAAAAACAGAAAATCAATGTCAAAATGCCGCATGTGAACAAAAAACCACTAACGAGAAATGAAAATTTGGTTCAAACAAAAAACTAGGCCTAGAATGAACTATGAATTGATTAGGAAAACCATTTACAAAAAAACCGATCCAAAAAATTGAAAAAACAGTAAAAATTAAAGTGAAATTGCCGCGTGTGAGCAAAAAACCACTAGCGAGAAAACGAATTTTCGTTCAAACACCGTTTTCTCCCTCTACTTTTAAATTAGAGCGAAACAAATTCACGCCGCAAAACCACTCGCTTTTTCGCTCCAATTCCTGTTTCGGCGTGACCAAAATCAATACTCCAATTTGACTTCAAAAATCATTGAAAATGTGTGAACAGATCTTAAAGACAGCCCCCTAATACAATTCAAATTCTTTGAATTGTAAAAAATTAGGAGCGCAATAATAGCCACCTGGAATTGCTGACTCGGCTATTAAAGATTGGAAAATATCTTTTGTCAATAACGATCGACAAGAGTTCGCACCACAATCTTATAATCAATGCTCTACTGACAATCTGCCTGATTAAAATAGTCAAGTTTTGAAACCAAAACAAGGGACGAAACCAGGAATTTTCACTGATTTGGAACAAATGAAATCCAATCGCGACATTAATACGAACCTTCGAACGACTTGAAGGACTCGAATATCTCAATGAGGGACTGGGTTCCCAGCTGTTCGTGGTACTTGCTCGCAATCTGGACACACACTTGCAAGTTTTGTCTAATGTTGGCTGCCAGCATGGCCTGGATGCACTCTTTGCTGTCGTCCACAGACAGTGTCCCGAAGAAGTTCACCAACCACTGAAAATATTTTAGGTGTCTAATGTCATTGACTTAAGCTTGAATAATCCTGCCATTGTTCAATGCTGGTAGCTAGAAATAACCATCTAATATATCTGGTCATTAACTTTATAACAGCATGCAAGGCCAGTTATTTCCTCTGGAAGTTATGAAATAACATCAGTTTTGGGGTCCCGTCAACAAACATCTCGCATTCAAAATTATCTTGGCATCATGTTCTTAATCCATCAACTGAAATTACTTGATACGTCTGAGGCAAAACAGCAGTTTGGTCTTCTTTGCCAACTGAATTTCTATCCAGCGCTTTACGTACGTTTAACAATTTTTGTTAACAACTCAAAAAACCTGCGCCGTACCTTAAAACTTTTATTTTCTATGCCAAAGTAACCGACTTGATCATTTGTCGATTAACTAGTCGAGATTTTGAGTGGAGGAAGAATACTTATGATTCCCAGATAACTTTCTTCATTTTATCAATAATCAAGGTCTTCATTTTATCAATAATCATTTTATCAATTTATCAAATAATCAAGAATTAACCTCTGAGTTGAGCAGATGGGTATGGACTACAGCCCTCTTGATGTCAAACAGATCTGTGTAATGTTCCAATGCCCTCTGCAGCAGACCCACTTGTTCACACAATTTGGCCACACTAGCTCTGTCGTAGTGCGTGAACATCTGGTTGCCTAGAATAGCGTCGGCTACTTGGGGTGCAGACATCAGGTTCATCTCCAGAAGTCGCGTCTGCAGGTCACCTTAAACAAATCAATTTAATGCAGACATTAAAAATGTCACAAAATGAAAAACTTACTTTGATACTGTTTAAAAATTCCTTTTTTAAAAAAACAGATACCAAATAATAAACATAACCGACTAACGTCGGGTGAATTGCTCTCAAATGACCGGCGAGCAGTTGGCTTTGTCAGTAGCTAGGCACGGTTTAGTGAGGCTAGCTTTAGCTTAATTGAAAGGGCGTAAGTGACCGCAGCGGGGGGGGGGGGGGGTGCACCGGGGGGCTGATGGGGTGGCAACAGTGGGGGGGGGGGGGTGGAGTCAATCTCTAAGAACCGCCCGTCGCACCATAAGTATAAGTCTCCAAAACAGATTCTGTGAATAGCATACTTGAAGAATAATGAGCTGAAAGGCTCTAAGATCACTTAATGCCCGCTGGGCGCTACCTGTTTATCCCGTTTTTGAGGACGAAAAGTCAAATGCGTCAGACGAAAAATTGGTGAAGCGAAAAATCCCATAAAAAACGACTGGCAGGACTAATATAATTGATACAAACTTCGTTTGAGAGCAATTAATAATCATAACTTATACAAAGACAAAGTTCATAAGAAGTTCGGATTACTCTGATGCAACGGTAAATATAACGTTACACTTTGAAACACAAATTGAACAAAATCTAGCTATGGGTGTCACTTTTCGGACCCAAAAATTTTACGAAACACCTCAGTTGCCAATAATGATTTTGTCTTTTTCAGAACAAATCAAGCTTATTACATAAAACCAGTGCCAGTAAATTTAAGAACGAAGTACCTTCTTCAGGTTTGTTGCCTTTGAGCACTTCAAGCAGGAAAGAAGTACACTGCTGGACATAGTTCATCTCCGTGAATACATTCACAACCTGACGGATATCAGCTAGGTTCTCATCATCCTGGAACAGCATCTTTGCAAACTGCAACCCTTGTTCTGGACTCGTTCGCATCACAGCTCGAAGCAAGAATATCCAATCTGGTTGGTAGTTCACTTTCTTCGCGTAGAGCACGATCTTGTTGAATTGTCCAGTTTCGGCAAAACACTGGATAACTTTAGCCGGGGCATCGGCTCTAAGGTATACGGACAATGCCAGGGTGGTGTCCATTTGTTTCACTAAATCTCCCAATTCCTCCGAGCACTCGAGTTTGTTTTCCTTGAGCCATTTTTCAAGCAGTGGCTTTCGGTTTTGCTGCAGCACTGGTCTGCAGAGCTCTAAGGCTTCGAATTTGTTCAACTGTCCTTTGTCCAGGAGGATTCCAAAGTACTGTAGCAATGGTGTTGTAGTTTGTCCAGCCTGCTGTGGTATCTGCTGGAAGCGCTGTATCGTTTGAGGCGTTCTCAGGATACCCTGAAAAAGTAAAATAACTTTCAAATTGGCCGTCCAATAGTTTACTCGCATAGAGGAAACAGTATGTGGTTCAGTGGTTCGTTCAATTTGACTTTCTCCCTTTGCTAAACTGTTCTCCATAAGATTTACCAGTAGTCATGTTTTCTGATTTATAATCCCATTCTATTTTTATCAAAGGCAACAATTTTCGGTAAAGGCAACCGACTAAAAGTCAGAAGAATTGCTCTCGAACGACTAGTGGGAGCTCTAATGAATTGCAGCCTGCTTCAGTCGGGGGGGGGGGGGGGGGACTAAGAAGTTCAATAGTCCCAAGTTCAATGGGACTAAGAAGTTCAATAGTGCGCTTCAAATAACCACATTAGAGGTTAACATATACAACTATTAAGATTTAAAGTAAAAAATGGCACCAGTTTCAGCGCACTTTTCATTTGACATTTAGTATTAAATTACCGCCAATTGAATTCAGCTGCTTGAAATTGTGATTGAGAGAGAATTTTAGAACACGCGAAAATGCAAAAAGTCAAGGGCGTAAAAGTCACTCGAAGAGTCAAAATTGTCAAAAAAAAATTTTGCATAAAAAAGACACACGTATACAATAATTGCTATGAACTTCGTTCAAGAGCAATTAAAAATAGTAAACACCATTGGTCAATCTATTTGTTTTGGTAAGGCCAATTAAATTTGAAAACTTTCAGCAAACATTTACCAACCTTAGGAGCCGTTGCCGCAACCTTGGCCGCCTCTGCGTATCTAGCCTGAGAAAATAAATTGTTAAATTGCTTCACAAACAGATCGTCAGCTCCAGAGAGGTTGCAACGCTGCGCCAATCGGAGGGCCAACTCAGGGTTGTTGAGGCTGTTTGAGACATAGGGCACCAAGTTCTCCTCATCCACGCTCACCGAAAGAACTTGTCCTGTAAGAGATTTCTAGCTGAGAACTATAAATTGCATGCACATTCCTATATGTGAAGTAGATTGGTATCTCTAACTGAATTTGATTTGCAAGAGACTGTTTTGAGGTTTCTGTTTTCAGGTTGTGAATTGGGATAGAAAGATCGGTAAAGATATTACTGAATAAGAAAAGAAACAAACTTTCCTGTAATGAGAACTGTTGGTTCAGCTAGCCGAGTTCCTGTATACTGCGTTATTTTTTTTTCTATTATTTATTTGTAACATTTTTACGCATTTAATGTTTTTCTAATCTGTGATTTAAATTCGCGTACCTTCTTCCCAATCATGGCTCCCTGGCGGTTTGGTTCAAGCTTGTAGGTCAATTTTGAACATTAGTACCACCCAAAAACTATCTGACCTTTACCCTAGTTAAGAGATCGTCGGCTTTTGCGCGTAACAAAGTCGATATCGGCGTTTTCCGGACAAAAATCACCAACAAAACCCCGTCGGTATCGTCGTTTTTGTCCGATATTCAACATGAAATATTTGGTATCTTCGATTTTTTAAACGTGAGATTCGGTGTCATGGTTTTTATATTGAATGTATACTGCCGTAGACAGTTGTGACCTTTTCTGTTGACTCCAATGATGCCTCCTGATGGTTCGTGTAGAGCAGTGACAAAAATAGTGTCAGACGAGATCCTGTTCATGTAGATGCAGACTGCACTCTCCAGGTCATACATGTGGATGTAGCCACACTTGGTGATCATGAAGATCATGTGCATCTTGTCAGACACCTAACAACACAAATACATTTACACCCTAAGAGCAGAAGAACACGCGAATTACCTTTTCAGGTATACGGCAATTATAATCTCTTGTACAAAAAAGTTACATAAAAAATGAGAAAATATTGGAAAAGGGAGTTCAAGTTAGTTAAGAGAAAACTACTTTAGTCGGAAACAAAACATGACTGCGCTGTTTTAGTTTTACAGTAAATCATATTTCCTGTTTCTTTCTCTGATTTAACAATAAACAGTAGACCGAAGGCTACATTCCAAAATTTGGGGTAAAAACATCAGAAATAGTATTTGGGGTAAGAACATCAGAAGTTACAAAACAAAAGTTACAGATAAAGAAAACATTTAAAGAAATATGGAACGCATTGCAAGCATTGGTCTCTCTTGCTATCAAATTTAAACGTCCTTGAATAATATCAGCTGAAGATGGTCTAGCTTCTCTATGCCGGCAGAGACAAAAGCTTTGACAATTCAGTCCTCGTAAATTTAATCTTTGAAGTGTTTCTTATCTTTCATGTCTCCGCATTATACGATACCAACTGCATCTTAATGTTGTGTGATGTTCTGTTGACAGACGCTTTGACATTGAAAAACAAATAAACATGGTATTTTTTCCGAAAAAAACTAGTCCAATGGAGCAAACAAAAAGCTAATCTTACAAAGTTAGAGCACCCCCATTGAAGAGCTGCGCTTCAGAAAAAGAGCTCTCGAATCTCGAACCAGATACTTTCAAGTCGGTAGAAAAATTATGACCTTCGATTAATCTAGGAACAATGTTGGATCATAAGATACATACATAAAAAAGACGTGAATTTACCTGCATTGCAACTGGGAAGTCCTGGTCAGCTTCCGGAGGGAAGAAAATGTCCACAGCTTTCTTTTGGAATGGCTGATTCCCAGTAGCAGGGGAGCCAACCTCAATTATGTGCAACTTACCTCCTGAAAGAAACCATTTTCGTCACTATCTAACAAGAGCTTCGTATCTGCGTCTTAATATCTGAATTTCTATAGCTCAAGTATTTGCAACTTTTCCATTATGGTTTCCTGCTGGTTTCCTGATTCAATTTTTACTGCTTACCATAACCAAAAAGGGGCCATATTCTGACAAGTTGTATACATGAAGACGTTCTTAAGAAACTGCATTAATAATTTGAACTACAGTTACGATAATTTTGACTCATCTTTTTCTTCAATACAAAATATACAGCATGACGCTAGGGCATTTCACTGTTTAAGTTCCCGAACAAAGTCCACCAATGCAGCATGGCAGAAATCGAATCTCCACAATACTACGTGAACAAGCCCGTGTCGCACACTGTAACTGCAAAAACCTTGCTATCATAAATGTTCACTCTACCTTGTCGTTCCCGATGTATAAACTATAATAGATAGAACAACATACCAGTTGCAGACCGGACTGCGAATGAGAATAGGGTAGAGTCTTCTGGGTTGCCTGGCATCCGGAACTGGCAGAAGGCAGCTGCGTGTCCCTCAATGTGTTGCGACACCTTGCGCTCCATTGAGTACAATTGCATTGACCCCACAACTCGACCCGTCTGAAAATTATATTTAATTATAAATCTGCTGTAGATTTTCTGCTTATTCTGATTTTTACCTATCAAAAATTTTTCAAGTAGTATTCAAATCCCAAACTGTAGGCTAAATTGCTTGCCGACATCTAATTTTTATTTCTTTTCCGTTTGTGCCCCCAGAACGTTATGCACCCCCCCCCCCCATTAGAGAGTACGTGTCATTATATAAAAATTTATTACGTAAAAATATAGCACGTGCGTCTGGGGGTTGCAAATAATATGCACCTACTAAACTGGGGACACAAACGAAAAAGATCCTATTTTTTAAAATATGTTGGAGGGTCTTGAGATCCATTATTTCAGCAAATGCCAATTAGTTCATTGCTGTATCCTTAAGCTGGCTTGTTGACCGTGTTTTAATTTCAATTTGATATTTAACCTCATTTTTGGATCTATCCCCCCCAGTGTTTTTTATGACCCCCAGTTACAATTTATATGTTGTTATATAGCACGTTACTATGTAAGAAAAGAGCACGTGCGCCTGGGGGTCATAAAAAATTTATGCTCACTAAGCTGGGGGGGGGGGGGGGGAGCGAAACAGAAAAGATTCTCATTTTTTAGTAAGAATTTTAAGTCAAAAAATATTTTTTAAAACCATGAGGTTAGCGCAGAGGTGGCGGAATTGATGGGGGCAACGTTGGAAGACGGGTTCTTTGACTGCAAGGGGCCACGTCCTTACGGCCTATACGATGTGCAGAGTTGGGGATTAACATTTTCTGTGAATCACATACTTGGAGACTACTGAGCCAAAAGGCTAAGGGAACCGAATGATCAGGCGTTACATCTTCATCCCGTTTCTGAGGATGAAAACTCAAATGGACCAGACGAAAAATTGGTTAAGCGAAAAATTAACAAAAGAAAGACCACAAGACAAATATAATTACTACAATCTTCGTTCTGGAGCAATTGAAGAACACCAACAAATTCCATTAAAATCTCGTATCAAAGTGTACCCTCCCTATGTGTAAGGGCCCAAGTGAAAGTGCTTCAGAATCTCGACTTTTCGGTTAATTAGAAATCCGTTTCAAAAACAATATCAATGAATTGGCATCTTTAAACTAAATTCCTAATATGCTTCGGGGCTAGTTGCTCATGTTTATTAGGTTCATGCCGAGAAGGTAATTTAATAGTTCTGACCAACGGCCCACCCTTCTTGTTCAGACAGACTCCGTATCTTTAGCAACACATAGAATTCAGAGTACCATTTGCGCAACAGTTGCTAACTGCTTGTGTACAACACTTAAGTTCAACTGTTTACATATCGTAAGCATTTGATGCTCCAATCAGCTCAAATAAATCACGGGTAAGAGCTAATTTCGATTTCAAAAGAATAAATTTTATCAACTTTTATGCATATTGAAAACAAGTAGTAATTGATAAACGGAGTTTTTGATGTGCAGCCATACGCGAGAAGACCATATAAAATAATTGGCTTAATATAAGCATTGTAAAACCGAATGAGAAACTTTCTTGATACCATTTGATGCAATCTTAGATGTCTTGAAGATGCTTTGAAACGTTGTCACTACATTCTGTATATGATGCATAAAAGTTAGCTAATGATCAATGGTTATACCCAGATAAATAACAATGTCTTGCCTTTCTAAAAACTTATTGTCCGATATTACATCATGGTACGGTCACCCAATCTGTATAACTTGCAGTAAATCTTTCCGATTGAATACAAGTTAATTGAATCATCTGCAAAAGGATTCAAAGAGTGACGAAATACATGAATAATCATTTATGAAAATTATTAACAACAATGGTCCTAGAATTGACCCTTCAGGAACTCGTAGTACTAACTGAAAACCGAAACCAGTCTGAAAACCGAATCCAAAAAAGTTCCATTCATGCAATCCCCCTAATGCCATAAAGATCAAGCTTTATTAACAGACTTTGGTGATTTACAGTAAATCGAGAGCTTTTCGCAAATCCAACAAAATCGACGTGTTTATATTAATCACTGATGCAAAGCCTCTGTAATTTCGAGGAGAGCGTGACTTGTTGATTGACGCGAACGAAATCCGAACTACTTGGGATATAAAAGTTTATAACAACAACAGAACAGACCACATCGGTAACTGAAAGAAATTGACCGGTAGTTGTTAATAATGGTTTTTTTTCCTTTTCTGTATAGAGGAAAAACTCGCGAAATCTTCAAGCAATCTGGAAAAACTCAAACTTATTGATTCATTGCAAAGCTCTAATAAAATTTCAGGGAAGCTACCATAACGTTTCCGAAGATAGTCCATCTAGATCTGTGTCCTTGTAATTTTGATAAGAAATGTTCGAATTCAGACAAGGTCTTTGGATACAGGAAATTTGAGTGGTCCCATCCAGATAATTGAAAGGCAATCATTTGGTAATAAAGGATCAATAGGCAGTGCAATTGTATCTGTGAATTTGTCATTATAACATTGGCTATTTCTAATTCATCTCTATTTGTTTGATCTGAACAATGAGTTTTTGCGTTTTCTGATTTTCTCGACCACAAAGGTTATTCAGAACTCTGTAAAAATTTTTGGTGCTGCAAAGATTGATTCAAAGTACTCTCGAAAGTCTTCATTCGCTTGCCTGATTGCTGTCACTATTTTATTGCGTTGTTTTTGCATATATCTTTGGTCATGAAGCCTAGTTTTGCACGAGCTCTTGTATAGTTCATGTTTTTTATTTACAATGTTCTTAGTTTTGGTCGTAATCCTTTTTGTGGAGGCTTTTTGTGCAAGTATGCTCCGTAGGAGTGATACTAAGAAATTGCCGGAAGTTGGCGAACTTATCAACAAGATTCTGTTCGTTATTAAACTTATAAAAACTCATAAGAAAACTCAGGCATCGACAAAATTTAGTATAAAGTATAAGTTTTAAACAGTAGAAATCAAAAATCCAAAAAGAAAATAACCACTGACAAAATTTTCCAATTTTAGTGGCACAGGAAATGCAAAATGTACCGATAGATATCTCCTGTAAATTAACCTGTAAAATTTTGATTGAATGAGTTCAACCACTTGCAAAAAAATAAGGAAAGATTGAAAAACAAAAGCAACAGATCATTCAACATTGCAACCTAGCACCAAGAGACTGTTCAAAAACAACACCAACTTTTTTGAAGCAGTACCTCCAGCATGTTCTTAGAACTCCAGCATACTAAACGAAATCAACAAAACGAACAGAAACAAACCAGGAAAGGAAATCTTCTTCAAGAAAATCTGCCATTCATTACGGCAGATCCAAAAAGCCAAAAATTATGGGATACAATTATCATGGATACATACGAAAAGCCAAAAATTGGCAGAAACAAGAATGATGAGGCTACCAACATTTTTTTAACAAAAATTAGAAAAAGGTATCTTCATAATTTTGAATTTACAAAAATAAGAAATAACATAAGAAATTATAGCAGAACATCCAAAAACAATTTTTTGCACTTCAAAAAAAATAACGCAATGCGTGATTTAAATTTTACAAACCTGTTACCATATCCACTGATTACAAGAAAGTTCGCCCAATTATCCAAAGACGAAAAAATCAACGACAAATTTTAAAATATTAGCCAATTTTAGGCCATGAAAATTATTATTAGGACTTAAAAACACTGTAATATCAACTGTAGAGGGTTAGATGCTGCAGCAAAATCAAAATTTAACTCTACAAAAACAAACAAACAAAAACAAGTGACCTAAATGGACAAAAAAGCGTTTGTTCGAAGCACCAGTCTGTCATAAGAAAATATTCAAAGTCAATCATTCAACGCTGTGCATGAAAAACGCTACTCTCACTTAATAAAAATCGTTCAGTGGGCAATTTTGCTCACTTTTGCTTTCAGCTCAAAAAGAGCCTGAAGAGTTTAAAAAAGACTAACTAACACTTATCTAACACAAAACTAACACTTATCTTCGAGTAGTAACAACGCAGGATGAGTCCAATAACAACCCCGTAAAAATAATCGCAAAAACGAATATAATTCATTTTTAGAGCGCTTCGAGGAAACATGTTTATTTTTTTCGCCATTAGTTTTTTTTAACATATTTAAAGCTTTAATTTCATCTGCAGGCCAATTTCTGCCTCAAATTAATTTGCGCCCAGTTAAACCAGGTTATGTATGTCTCCTCCCATAATGTCGTTCGTTCCTCCTCTCTTCATATAAGTGCGCAACAATAAACAACTAATTGATTTATATTTTGCTTCTCCCAGGAGCAGCCTGGTGTATCTTCATAATCCCATTAAGAGAGAAAATGTCTAGATGTAATATTTAGCATAGATGCATCTTTCGAGATATTAACTTTCTCCGAAGTCCGAAGGATAATTGGTTACATAACCGCATGATCGAAATTACTATACAACTCGAATCGTAATTTACACAATCGAGAACTAACCTGGGCCTGGATAGCGACTAGCAACATCCATTTCTGATTATGATCAACTCGGTAGTTGATAATCTGCGACTGTGCTAAGTTCACGTGTCGATCAAAAATCTTCTGCGGTTGTGAATCACCTTCCATTGACCAGTGGAACACAGAGGCCTCCGTAACCAGTGAGAGCGTCTTCTCGTTAATCCATTTCCAGAAGGTCACGTCTTCAACCATAACGTGCGTCTTCATTTTCGTTTTCATCTCTATGTTGAAGATTTGCAATGTTTTTCCAGCTAAAACAGTGTTCAAAAATCCTTATTACTCCCATCAATAAATTACACAGATGATCAGTTGATTCATCACATTGAAGCCAGGAAGCCAAAGAAAATGAGAACAGAAATCGTAGAGTATGGCCACTTACCAGCTGTCACAAACAGAACCCATATTTATTTTGGAAAAGCAAACCGTAAACAAAATTATAAATCAGCCTGAATAACGGCGTGCTAATACTTTAAAAGCCATGCAGGAAATTTTATTTGTTCTCACCTTTCAACGCGATGACCTTGAACGATGGATTCATGATAGCCGAGTCAGCGGTAATTGGTCGTCGAATTGGATTGGTAGGATCAGTCATGTCAATAATGACAACATGATTCGCCTCTCCAACTTTTTCTCTCACACAGATGAACTTATCCGACTCCATTGTAAGAGTGCTAAATCCGATATTGCTAACATTGATGCCAACATTTGTTAGCTGAAGATGCTCCTGAAACTTAATTGGAAGTTGTTGAGCCATTGCTTCTGAAAAAAATAGAGTACAGTCAGAAATTTGAAAAATTTCAGATCACAAAGACCAAAGATTAATGCCTAAGCAATTCACAGAAGCACTCTGAAAATGAACTTGAAATGTGTCCTGATACGAACAGCAACAAACTTGAAATATGTCCTGATAATTTATAGAGGAAAGGGCCTCATAGTTGATATGAAAAGTGGCCTCATGCAATATTCCACGATTTTAGCGTCAGCACAAACGCAAAGAAATATTACATTGCTATATTACATGGAAGAAAATAGCCATAGAAATTCAACAAAGCGAAAACAATTTTTCCGAAATTTGTACATACTAAAAATTACACGGTTACGTATTACTGAGTTGCCTGAAAAAGTCTCGGACTTGTGCTAAAACTTTCTTACACGCTGGAACATGAGGCTGCGAATAGCCACCTAGCTTTTCTAATCAAATAGAAAAAACCTATTATTTTGACTAAACGCATAATATATACAAGCACTTGCATATTTAGCCAAACACCGTAGAAAAAAATCTTTTATCAACTCTCTATTCACAACAACTAAAATTGTTGCAATTTGAACACTCAACTCAGAATATTACATTCCAGAAAAATGAAGGCAGATTGTTCCGTTTATAAGCTATGTCAAGGAAAAAGGTTGAGATAATTTGACAACCGGTGTTCCTGGACGATGATTTTTTTTGTGTAACAATGCATGCGATAATTTTCACTTGTAAGCTTTAAGCTAATTTAAAATGCTAGTTTCTGACTGATGATGTAATCGTAAAAATAAAAAACTGAGCGGATGCCAAGTCGTTGTTGACTACTTAACACATTTTGCTGATTCTCACATCTATAAAGCTTGCTGATAAAAAGTTGTGTTTAAACCCCAGATTAATAGACTTTCCATCGATGAGATCAAAATTTTCACCACGCCATAACACAACCGAGCTAAAAAGTTTCAAAACTTTTAGTTGGGAATTGAATCCTTCCTGTTACTTATGTAAAACTTACCGCCCAATGATTGATTTTAATTTTTTTTTCTAATTTTTTATGGAAAAAAATAGAGGGGTTTGCTCTTAAGCCGCTTAGGACAGTCCAATGGATGAATAGTGAACCCCCACTATGAGACATCACTGCATCGTATAATATTTTGAAGACAAGGCACTATAGCTCTTTTGGAGCTGCAACATGAGAAATAAAAACAAACATCACTGCATCCTAAATAGTTTCGAAGCAAAGGCACTTAACTCTTTTGAAGATGCGTCAAAAGAATTGAATTTTTATATGAGCGAATTTATTATGAATCTAGTCTCCCCTCCCGCACTTTGTCACTGCAAGAACTATCAATGTCGGCCGGCTGTTTGGAACCGCGGAACCCTCTGAGACATACGATAGCGCTCCGCAGAGCAACAAGTATTCTCGTGCGTATGTACGTAATTGCGTCGGAGTATGATTCGTGTTTCTTTTCAGCAATTTTGCTAGCTAGTTGTTCTATAGTGCGCGTTTCAGACGGTCCTGCAACCCTATGCAACAAAACATGCTCGGACTGAAGCTATACTTCTCAACGTCAAGTATTCGTTTCTGATACTTCAGGCACTTCAACCACTCATGAGACTTGTACGCCACTATGGAGTTTTCGGGCCTGACTTTGCAAGTGCGTTAAGGATCATCACGTCGAAGAAAAAGCGGCTCAACTCGGATTCCCATAGGCCACTCACCTTAATGTTCAGTCGCGCGTTTTCATCAGTGCTAGTAGTTTTGTGTATAAAGGACTCCCTTTGAAGAAACTGATGAGTCGGCTCAACTTCGACATCATAGCAAACGTCATGCATGAGTTTTAAAAAGGTGTCTCGGACATCGTTGTATCCCATGTAAGAATACCTCCTTCGCACAGTGGAGTCCATGTGATAGTGTAGAATTTTCACCACTTGGACTACAATTAATGAGCGTATTTTTTGCCTCAATTTTATATCTAATTAAATGCCCATCTCTAAAGTCGGACTCCGTTAGTGTAAAACCGTAACGTTTAAGCAGTAGACCTGTGAGCCATTTCAAGGCTTTTTTTCGAGGTCTGAAGGCTTTCCATAAGATCTTTCTGAAACGATTGGATAATATCCAGGCGTGCGTTTCCTTGGTAGTGCGCTATGCATTCCTGGGTGAGATTAGCCTTTGCTTCATCTTCATCTTGAAGAAGAGCGCAAGCGGTAAGCGAAGCATCTATTGCCCTTCGCAAAATATTGGCTCCTTGATGTTGACTTCGTCCTCCCGGATTGGTAGCGACAACAATCACCGTGCGGACTGAGACACGGGAGATACGTAGAACGCTGGTAGGACGAGCGTTTCGATGTTGGCTACTTCGTCTTAGAAGATATACCGTGAGTTTGGCGTTGCCGGGACACGAAAATTAATTTTTGTTGAATGCCTCTTGCGAGGCGTGCGGAAGCGTTCTGAGGGGATGTTTTTGCTACCTGCGCAAATTTGTTCAGCAAATTGGAATACTTTCCAGCGGTGGTTACATTAAAGTTCTCATAGGATTTTTTCATTGCCTATTACAGATCCTAGAACGCGGCAGCCGTCAAAATTTCCCATTTCCGTGCCCTCAAGCTTTGAGTTCTTATCCCTCTTTTACTACTAATCAACACTTCGGCATTCACGCTGTAGCCAAAACAGCTACCATGTTCAGTCAGTTGTTTCAAGAGCAAGAGTATGTCCTTAAAACATCCTACTGCAATGCCATTGTCTGCAAACCGTTTTTGCGACACTTTCGTATTCTGGACAAGCCTGAGTAGGGGAGGGTGGCTACTCCATATATAGACATAGCAATGGCCTTTTTTTATGCCCTCTAGAGACTGCAGTGTTTTACCTGCGACATATAATTCCAACTTTGAAGCAAGTGAAAATTCGTCTCCAATCGTTTGCGTATAAACGGGACGGTCCGTGGCTGCCACGTGTTTTCAAATCTGCGTTTTCAACTGCCGATGCGCCTATATTTCCGGAGATAGCAGGGTGGTACGAGATTAACTCAAGCGCGTTGTTATCAATTTTGTAATTGAGGTTGATTTGAGATGGAGTCGGGCGTTTCTCTTTGATCAATTCTTATACAGTTTTTCCGTTAATTATATTCTTTGATGATAATATCCTGGATGATAGTTCACCAGTGAGACACTTGATGGCGTTCAAATTTTTTTAGTCACCATAAATTTGTTGAATTGTTCCATCTTATCAAATTGGTCTTTAGGGGTCTTACAAATTTTATATTTCAGAGCTCTAGTTTCCAGTAAAAGCTCGAAAGACCATTTCGATTCAGTTTTTCAAGAAAATCATCAACAATACAACATTTCAAAGATGAGCTGGGTCTTGCGATGCTAAAGTCCACAGGTCCAGGAGCGACAAGCGTTGTGAATCAACATCGTGAAAATCAAAACGTATCTGTTCAATAAGTTTATCACATTATATAAGCTATCAGTTTTGTATCTTACAGCATGACTTATGGCTTTGAAAACAAATTTTTTCAATTAACAGGGTTAGTGAGAGACACATCGCTAGTGGAAAATTTGGAGTGCTCTTGAATGATTATGTTATGATTCAAATAATATTCAGGTATTTGTTTGTGCATTTTATTCCTATAAAAACGAAAACGCATTAGTAACTAAAAAATCTGTATTTCAAATTATTTAACCGATCACCACTTTTGAATATATATTCAAAATTGCAACTTTCAAAAAGCTGGAGAAAGAGTTATCACAAATTTTGGTTGAATATGCAAAGTAAATGAGGGGTAATGGCGCACAGTATATCCTAAAAAGCGCTGGGAGAAACTGCTCAGGACTCTGAAAACATATTTCGTTTTCATCCGTTTTGCAGATTGAATTCACCACACTGCTTTGTACCGAAAAGAAAACAATTTCCGATGGGGTGTTTCACCTGAACAAATAGATGTTCTTCGCCCGTATAAGAAGCTCCAGTAGAAAAGTATAATAAAAGAAATCCAGCTAGTTTTTAGCTGTATGTAATTATTCCAACATGAGATATATTTGAAACTGTAATTCTGTTAATGAACAGTATGGATGTTTTAGTTTCGTGTACAAATTATCAGACACATTTTATGGCTTTAGTTTCATGAAAAAATTTTGCGATGAGATGTTTTGCTTCTCATTTAAAATAAATGTGAATTTTTCCAACGAGTTCAGGTAATTAGACCAAATCTATCAGTATTGTATCTCTTGAAAAGTTCAAACTCGCTGAAAGTCAAAAGACCTTACTAATAAAAAGATCTGTTTTACAAACTCTTCCATTTTTTCGAGATGCAAATGAATTTTTATAATTTGTTGCATGCTTAGATTTATGATGTTAGCAATTGGTTGAAGTTTATCGACAAAATAGAAACATTGGAAAAATCAATATCTGAAAATGAAGATTGCTTGAATTTGGTCGCAGTTTTGTTTGAGGTTATTACCTCACGCGGTCATTTAATTTTTTACATATGATATCAGCGCAGAGATTCCAAGTGCTCAGTTTTGAATAAAAGGTTGAAGACGAATTATTCATCTGTTGTTTCAAAATTAATTATGATATAGGCTACATGTAGCTTTGACAGATTCTACTGCTAAGTTTTTATTGTTCAGACTATCTATTTTTGAACAATATGGAACAATACCGATGTCCAATTTGTTTTTTCTTATGATTCCGTAAGTAGTTAATGTTATTTTCACCAACCAAATTGTATACAAGAAACCATTAAAGAAATGCATTTGTACAATTGTTTTATCCTAATTGTTTTCAATGAAATGTTAGTAGTGGGAAAAAGGGGCTATTCCGCCACTTCCTAATCGGAAGACGACTAAATACCCCCTTTTTCCCACTACTCTAAATAGCATACAAATAAATGTAAATACACAAAGGATGATCCCTGCTGTGAGACTGTATATGGGACCCACTGTGATGGGTATACAGTCAAAAACACTGAGATCGGTGGAAGCACAGTGATTAGTGTTTTTCAGAGTAAGTTGAATAAAAAAACCAGCTTAACTCTTTTATAAGTTTTAAATTTTGATAATATTTATACAAAATAACTCTACTTATGCTTATCTTATACACCAAGGGCAGAGCCCCCTTCAAACCTTAATCAGTAGAACTGCCTCACAGATCAGGGGGAAACTGCTTGGCTTGCCACGAGCGGAGGTTGTTCGCGGATATTATATTTTTAAACATGTTCTCTAAATTGATTTCTAGTATGACCAAATCTATATCTATGAAAGTAAATACACAATTTACTTTTTGCATTTCTAAATCTAAAAAAAGAAATATGTTTATTAACTTTACACATATTACAGGTTAAATGTAAATTAGGATTTCTATTGTGTTCCTCTAAATGCGCAATATAATTTTTTACTTTGACTACACTCTCACATATATAAAATCTATATTCTAATTCTTTACATTTATTACAACATTCTTTCCAAGGTCTATTTTAGTTATTGCATTTCATTTTTTATTTTTGAAAAATAATAAATTTTCCCCTAATAAAATACATCAAGTCTCGCTCAAATAAAAGTATTGTTCGAAGTGTAAACCCCTGCGAAGTCTGTGATTTAGTATTTGAAAGGAAGAAAGAGTTATACAAACATCAATCATACAATCCCAACCATAAGGAACTATTAGAGAAAATGTTTGATTCTGATGATGATGATCAGGAAACCTGCTTCGCAGACGACTTGATCGTTGTTAGGTCTAAAACTGAATCCAAAACTCAAAATGAATCCAAAGCTAAAACTGAAACTAAAACTGAAAACAAACCTGTACCTAAAGCAGAAGCTAAAACTAAAACCGAACCCATAATCGTCTGCTGGGTCTGCGGTAATAAGTTTAAGAATCAGATTGGTCTGCAAACACACATGAATAAACACTAGAGAGAAAACGTTGTCTTAAACGATAATTATAATATTAAATCAAGCCTTAATCAAAGGCAGTTACATGTTACTAAATCTAATAAAAGTTTAATCAAGGATATTAGTGAGCCAGTAGATTACATATTAGACGAGTTTAAAATGCCACCAGGTTTAAGAGATAAAACAAAATCGATTTTGAATATTAGAAGTAATAAATTTAACTGTCTACGATTATGTATTTTAGCTGCATTGCATCCTGTAACTGAACATGCAACTACAGAAAATAAATATATTGCTAACCTAGTCGATGAATGGGAAGCTAACGAATATGTACATAATTTTTTAACAAAAATCCAAAATAAATATAATATTAATATTTGGTTTTACAGGCCTGCTCAAGACGGCAACGTAGCCAAAGTAGAACGCTTAGAGAAATGCTCCAACTTTGTCAAAGGTAGAGACAATGTTAGGATCCTAGTCTGGGAAAAACACTGTGCCCTAATTAAAAATATAGGGGTATTATTAGAAAGACCTAATGCCAAACACGCAAAATTCTGGTTTTGTGATAATTGCACCTATTAGTTTAGTTCTCAACATAAAAATGAAACTCATGAATGCCGTTTACAAATCAAACAAAGATTGTTTGTCCTAAAATAAAACAAATCAAATTCAAGAATCGACGTAAACAACAAGAAGTGAAGAATGTTATCTTTGCCGATATTGAATGTTACATGAAAAGAACAGGTCAAAAGATTGGAAATAATACATATAAAATATCTGAACATTTATTTATTGCTGTTGGCTATAACTACAATTGTAATCACAGATCATATTTTGGTTCTAACTGTATTAAAGATTTTGTTAAAGATTTATTCGAAAAAAAAACACAGCATAGTATTGAGTTTAATAAAACAATGGTATTTACAGAAGAAGATAAACTGTATGATAATACTACTAATACTTATCATATTTGTAATAAACATTGTATTAATAAAGTTAGAGATCACTGTCACCAAACTGGTAGATATAGAGGTCCTGAATGTAATATTTGTAACTTAAATTATAGACAACAAAACTTCATTCCTGTAATATTTCATAATGGCAAAGGCTATGAGAAGAGTCGATGTATTACCTAGTACAAATTATAAAGCTAGAATGTTTAGAGTAGGTGTATTAAAAGTTTTTGATAGTTACAGTTTTATGACAATGTCTCTTGATAAACTGGCAAAAATTTATAATGTTAAAAATAAAACATTGTATCCTTATGAGCACTTTAAAGATGAAAATAGCTATAATAATAAATTGGGCAGTCTATCAATACAAGACTTTAGATCATCACTAACAACTAAGTTCCAACCCAAGCAGATGCCGATAGCTTTAATATTTCTAATAGTAGGAAAACAGGTAAAGAATTAACATTACAGTTTATGGAAACTGATATAATTATATCAGAGTATTGCTTTAATCTATTTGTTAAGTTAAACGTAGTTACATGTAAACTTAATCCTCCACATTATAATAGTCTACCAGGTTACAGCTTTGATTGTTTCCTAAAACTCAGTGAAGTTGAATTAGATACAATACAAGATGGACAAATGTTAAAAGATTTCATTGGTGCAATGAGAGGTGGTATTTGTGGTGTTATGGGTAATAGGAAAATAAACAAAAACGGAAGCAGAAAGTTCGCAGGGCATGACCGGAGGTCCATCAGGGAACCTGCTTCGCAGATTGTGAAACATGACCAAAGGTCTATATGGTACATTGATGCTAATAACTTATATGGTTATGCACTAATGCAAAAGTTACCATATAAAGATTTTAGCTGGGCTTACGAGTTAACCTTAGACGAAGTGTTAAACGCTGGTGATGATAGTGATTATGGCTATTGGCTTATCTGTAATTTAGAATACTCAAATAGCTCTAAAGATAAAACTAGCAACTTCCAATTACTACCTCATAGAAAGAAGTAGAGAATAATGAACTAGGATACAAACAAAGACCTTCAACTTCTTCAAAAAGTAAGAAACTAATATTAGATCAGAATAATAAATATGAATATCCAATACACTATCGATTGTTAAAACTTGTTGTTCAGATGGGTATAAAGGTTACTAAAGTCCATAGAATAATTAAATTTAAACAAGGTTATATCATTAGAGACTATGTTGAACTTAATACTAAAAAGAGAGCTGAAGCTAATATTGAACCCGAGAAAGATATATTTAAGTTAATGAATAATTCTCTGTTCGGTAAAATTTGTGAGAATCCATTAAAGTATCTAGAGGCTAAGATTCTAACTGACGATTATGAAAAACTTAAAGCTGTTAGTAAACCATCATGTTAAGATGTAATTAGATATGACAATTACACTCTAATAAAATTTTATAAAAAGAAATACAATACGATAAACCAATATAACTGGCTCAACTGTATTAGAACTCAGTAAACTTCACTTGTATGAATTCTTTCATAGCGTATTACAACCATCACTTAAAGATCTAATGCTAAACTATATGGATACCGATAGTTTTGTACTATGTTAAACTGAAGGTAATGTTGATAATAAATATATGGATCTGAGTAATCTAGATAATCCAATTAAAACTAATAATAAAATAACAGGTAAATTCAAATTTGAGTTAGGAAGTAAAGTAATAGAAGAATTCATAGTATTAAAACCAAAGACCTATAGCTTTAAGAACTATTCGGCAAAAGAGAAAGGAATAAAGAAAAAGAACAATAGCAAGCATGAAGACTACTATAATGCATTAATGGATAATAAAGAAAGAAGTGTAGAAGAAAGTAGAATACAAAAAATTGGAGATAAAATGATGACAATTAAAACTAATAAAAGAAGTCTAAACAACTTTGATGAGAAAATTTTTTATGTATGTGTTTTGTATGTAATAAGATCATAACATATAGAGACAGACATGATCATTTGCAAGTGCACTTTAATAATCCCAATCAATATTTGGTATGCAGAATGTGTAAAGTAAATAAACACATCACTCAGTATAGATTTAAACATTTCTATTGTAGGTTATGCATATATTTTCATAGATATAGGTTTCATCATACAAAAGAAAGACTCTTAGAACATGCAAAGAAATATAATATTGAAGTAAAGCTGTAACTAAAAATAATAAATTTTTCACCCCAAATAAAATGTTGCTGGTGTTTCCGCTTATTATTATGTTGCTATTTATTAATATAATTGTTTATTGGATTTAAGATAAATATTCTGATTTTAGGAAGAGATTCAAAGGATATAGGAATGTTATACCAGAACCATTTGAAATGAAAAAAAAAACATAACTTTTTTATTTACGGTCCATCTAATTCTGGTAAAACAACTTCTATAAAAAATTATTGTGATTTGTATGATACGGTTAATGTATTTTGTATCGACGGTAGTGAGAGGAAGGGTTGTAATGTATATGGCATTGATGATTTAAAATTATTAGATAATTTAGATAGTTTTGCTAACAGTCTGATTATAATTGATGATAAGGCAGAAAACATTAGATTACCAGCTATAGATTCATTATATTCTAAAGGTAGACATCACAATATTAATATAATATGTGTAGGTCATACTGTAACAGATTTAAATACTAAAGCAAGAGATCGCACCCCAGCTATATATATTACTTTAAATAATTAACAACAACTCTTTGACAGAGAACAAGATAAGTTTAAAATTGATTCTAATCTATATAGATTTGAAAATTATAACTATGGTGTAATAAATTATAATACTATTAGTGACTATTATATTGTATCAGATAAAAATAAAAATGTCGTATATGATTCTTGAATTGGCGATCTTTATATTGAGAATTATTTTGATTATACAGAATTTAAGGAAAAGGAATATAATATACTAAGTAGTTGTTTAACGGATAGATTGTTAGAGCCAACACATATTAAACCAAATTAGTTAATGTTCTATTTTGAAGATTTGTTAGACTTTAAGGGAATAAATAAATCATTTATTTTTTATAAAATATTTACGAATATAAAAAGTATATTTAATGAGATACAAAGTGGATATGTTGCTATATTTGGTTTAATTAGGGTATTAGGAATTGGATATAGTAATAATGTGGTAAAAATGTGGTAATAATAATGATAATAGTTTTAATAGTAACATTAATGGTATAGATATAATGGATATAGATAAAGCAAAAACTAAATTAAGAAATGGTAAGAAGATGACAATAGGTTATGGTTTGGTTGACAAAGGCAAAATTGATCTCGATGATCCAGTTAACAAGATATATATGTTAGCTATTAGTCTTGTATCTATTTATGCAACCCATAATGTTATTAATTCTAAAACTAAAAATGATATGTAGAGAATGTAATATTCAAATTGATACTAGTAGTGGATATTCAGAAAATGAACTAATGAATCATTATAATAATTTACATAGTAAATTAATTGAAAGATGTATGAAATATATGCACAGAAAATATAATGGTTATCACTTTTCGGATAAATGTAAAGTTAATAGAACAGGCCTTATAACATCAGTACATAGTTATATTGATTATACCAAAATTAATGATGGTGATAATAATGATAATAGTGATAACAATAAAAATAAAGATAAAGAAGATTTTAAATGAACTAAAATATAATATTATAGAGAATTTGAAAGATTACATTAAGAAAATAGAAAAATGAAACTGATAATAGAACAACTAGAGTTTGTTGTTTATGTGAAATTGAAAAGAACAGAGATTTTTTTATAAAACTGATGATTTATGTAAAGATTGTTGTTCAGACAAAGTTTCATGTCCCACATGTAATATTGTTTTAAACAGATCTTCTCTTAGTAAACATAGAAAAAGATACATAATAACCAAAACTCCTAACTCTATCAATGGATAAGCACATGATTACAAACTACAAAAGATTTTGTGTGATAACATGAGATTACTTGAGATAACATTAGATTACATAGAACTACACTAATTATATAGTTTAGGTAATTCCGCACTCGTAATTATCTCAAGTAATCTCATGTTATCACACAAAATCTTTTGTAGTTTCAAATTCTCTATAATATTATATTTTAGTTCATTTAAAATCTCATTAAAATCATCTTTATCTTTCTCTTTATTGCTATCAGTATTATCATTACTATCACCATCATTAATTTCGATATAATCAATATAACTATGTACTGATGTTATAAGGCCTGTTCTTTTAACTTTACCTTTATCCAAAAAGTGAAAACCACTATTTTTTCTATGCATACATTTCATATATCTTTCAATTAATTTATTATTTAAATTATTATAATGATTCATTAGTTCATGTTCTGGATATCCACCACTAGTATCAATTTGAAAATTACATTTTTTACAAATCATTTTGGTTTTAGAATTAATAATATTATGGGTTGCATAAATAGATACAAGACTAATAGCTAACATATATATCATACTTAATGGATTATTGAGATCAATTTTGTCGTTATCAATCAAACCATAACCTATTGTCAGCTTCTTACCATTTCTTAATTTAAGTTTTGCCTTATCTATATCCATTATATCTAAACCATTAATATTATTATTAATATTATTATCATTATTATAACCACATTTTTGATAGTAACTATATGCAAATCCTAATATACTAATTAAACCAAATATAGCAACAAATCCACTTTGTATCTCATTAAATATACTTTTTATATTCGTAAATTTTTTATAAAAAATAAATGATTTATTTATTTCCTTAAAGTCTAAAAATTCTTCAAAATAGAACATTAACTAATTTGGTTTAATATGTGTTGGCTCTATCAATCTATCCGTTAAACAACTACTTAGTATATTATATTCCTTTTCCCTAAATTCTGTATAATCAAAATACTTCTCAATATAAAGATCGCCAATTCTAGAATCATATACGACATTTTTATTTTTATCTGATACAATATAATAGTCACTAATAGTATTATAATTTATTACACCATAGTTATAATGTTCAAATCTATATAGATTAGAATCAATTTTAAACTTCTCTTGTACTCTGTCGAAGAATTGTTGTGAATTATTTAAAGTAATATATATAGCTGGGGTGCTATCTCTTGCTTTAGTATTTAAATCTGTTACAGTATGACCTACACATATTATATTAATATTGTGATGTCTACCTTTAGAATATAAAGAATCTATGGCTGGTAATCTAATGTTTTCTCCCATATCATCAAATATAATCAGACCATTAGCAAAACTATCTGAATTATCTAATGATTTCAAATCATCAATGCCATTTACATTATAACCCTTCCACTCACTACCGTCGATACAGAATACATTAACAGTATCATACAAACCACAATAATTTTTTATAGAAGTTGTTTTACCAGAATTAGATGGACCATAAATAAGAAAGTTATGTATTTTCATTTCAAATGGTTCTGGTACAACATTCCTATATCCTTTGAATCTCTCCCTTAAATCCAAATATTTATCATAATTCCAATAAACAATAATAATAATAAATAGCAACATAAAAATAAGGGGAAACATCAGCAACATTTCATTTGGTGTGAAAAACCTATTATATTTAGTTACAGCTTTACTTCAATATTATATTTCTTTGCATGTTCTATTAAACTTTCTTTTGTATGATGAAACCTATATCTATGAAGATATATGCATAACCTACAATGGAAATGTTTAAATCTACACTGAGTGATGTGTTTATTTACTTTACACATTCTGCTTACCAAATACTGATTGGGATTATTAAAGTGCACTTGCAAATGATCATGTCTGTCTCTATATGTTATGATCTTATTACATACAAAACATTGGAATGGTTTACTTTGACACTCATCACAACTCCAACTCCAAGCCTTATTTTTACCTTTATTACATTTGGTACTAATCATTTTGTTTGTGAAAATAATATTATTTCAAATTTGATGTATTTATAATAAATCATTATACAGTATAATAGCAGCTCCAATTCTTTATTATCCATTAATGCATTATAGTAGTCTTCATGCTTGCCATTGTTCTCTTTCTTTATTCCTTTCTCTTTTGCCGAATAGTTCTTAAAGCTATAGGTCTTTGGTTTTAATACTATGAATTCTTCTATTTTTTATTTTACTTCCTAACTCATGCTTGAATTTACCTGGTATCTTTTTATTAGTTTTAATTGGATTATCTAGATTACTCAGATCCATATATTTATTATCAACATTACCTTCAGTTTAACATAGTACAAAACTATCAGTATCCATATAGTGTAGCATTAGATCTTTAAGTGATGGTTGTAATACGCTATGAAAGAATTCATACAAGTGAAGTTTACTGAGTTCTAATACAGTTGAGCCAGGTATATTGGTTTATCGTATTGTATTTCTTTTTATAAAATTTTATTAGAGTGTAATTGTCATATCTAATTACATCTTAACATGATGGTTTACTAACAGCTTTAAGTTTTTCATAATTGTCAGTTAGAATCTTAGCCTCTAGATACTTTAATGGATTCTCACAACTTTTACCGAACAGAGAATTATTCATTAACTTAAATATACCTTTCTCGGGTTCAATTTTAGCTTCAGCGCTCTTTTTAGTATTAAGTTCAACATAGTCTCTAATGATATAACCTTATTTAAATTTAATTGTTCTATGGACTTTAGTAACCTTTATACCCATCTTAACAACAAATTTCAACATTCGATAGTGTATTGGAAATTCATATTTATTATTCTGATCTAGTATTAAATTCTCATTTTTTGAAGAAGTTGAAGTCTTTGTTTGTATCCTAGTATCAATTGGAAGTTGATAGTTTTATCTTTACAGCTATTTGAGTATTCTAAATCACAGATAAGCCAATAGCCATAATCACTATCATCACTAGTGTTTAACACTTCGTCTAAGGTTAACTCGTTAGCCCAGCTAAAATCTTTATATCGTAACTTTTGCATTAGTGCATAACCATATAAGTTATTAGCATCGATGTACCGTACAGACCTTTGGTCATGTTTCACCATCTTCGAAGCAGGTTCCTTGAAGGACCTCCGGTCATGCCCCCTGCGAACTTTCTGTTTTCGTTTTTGTTTATTTTCCTATTACCCATAACACCACAAATACCACCTCTCATTGCACCAATGAAATCTTTCAGCATTTGTTCTTCGTGTATTGTATCTAAATAAAATTCATTTAGTTTTAGGAAACAATCAAAGCTGTAGCCTGGTAGACTAATATAATGTAGAGGATTAAGTTTATATGTAACTATGTTTAACTTAACAAATAGATTAAAGCAATACTTTAATATAATTATATCATTTTCCATAAACTCTAATGTTAATTCTTTACCTGTTTTCCTAATATTAGAAATATTAAAGCTATCGACATCTGCTTGGGTTGGTAACTTAGTTGTTTGTGATGATCTAAAGTCTTGTATTGATAGATTGCTCAATTTATTTTTATTATTTTTTTTCATCTTTAAAGTACTCATAAGGATACAATGTATTACTTTTTAACATTATAAACTTTTGCCATTTTATCAAGAGACATTGTCATAAAACTGTAACTATCTAAAAAATTTTAATACACCTACGCTAAACATTCTAGCTTTACCATTTGTACTAGGTAATACATCGACTCTTCTCATACTATTAATCTGATTATTTAGCTCATTAAATAATAGATTAAAGTCGTAGCCTTTGCCATTATGAAATATTACAGGAATGAAGTTTTGTTGTCTGTAATTTAAGTTACAAATATTACATGAGGGACCTCTATATCTACCAATTTGGTGACAGTGATCTCTAAGTTTATTATTACAATGTTTATTACAAATATGACAAGTATTAGTAGTACTATCATACAGTTTATCTTCTTCTGTAAATACCATTGTTTTATTAAATTCAATACTATGCTGTGTTTTTGTTTCTAATAAATCTTTAACAAAATCTTTAATACAGTTAGAACCAAAATATGATCTGTGATTACAATTGTAGTTATAGCCAACAGCAATAAGTAAATGTTCAGATATTTTATATGTATTATTTCCAATCTTTTGACCTGTTCCTTTCATGTAACATTCAATATCGGCAAAGATAACATTCTTCACTTCTTGTTGTTTATGTTGATTCTTGAATTTGATTTGTTTTGTTTTAGGAGAAACAATCCTTGGTTTGATTTGTACACGGCATTTATGATTTTCATATTTATGTTGAGAACTAAACCAATAGGTGCAATTATCACAAAAGCAGAATTATGCATGTTTGGCATTAGGTCTTTCTAATAATACCCCTATATTTTTAAATAGGGCAAGGTGTTCTTTCCAAACTAGGATCCTAACATTGTCTCTACCTTTGACAAAGTTGGAGCATTTCTCTAAGCGTTCTACTTTGGCTACGTTGCCGTCTTGAGCAGGCCTGTAAAACCAAATATTAATATTATATTTATTTTGGATTTTTGTTAAAAAATTATGTACATATTCGTTAGCTTCCCATTCATCGACTAGGTTAGCAATATATTTATTTTCTGTAGTTGCATGTTCAGTAACAGGATGCAATGCAGCTAAAATACATAATCGTAGACAGTTAAATTTATTACTTCTAATATTCAAAATCGATTTTGTTTTATCTCTTAAACCTGGTGGCATTTTAAACTCGTCTAATATGTAATCTACTGGCTCACTAATATCCTTGATTAAACTTTTATTAGATTTAGTAACATGTAACTGCCTTTGATTAAAGCTTGACTTAATATTATAATTATCGTTTAAGACAAGGTTTTCTCTCCAGTGTTTATTCATGTGAGTTTGCAGACCAATCTGATTCTGAAATTTATTACCTATTAGCGCAGACCCAGCAGACGACTATAGGTTCGGTTTTAGTTTTAGTGTTAGTTTAAGTTTTAGCTTCAGTTTCAGTTATAGTTTTAGTTTTAGGTTCAGGTTTCGTTTCAGTTTTGGTTTCAGTTTTAGCTTTGGATACAGTTTTAGTTTTTGGATTCAGTTGTAGACCTAACATAGATCAATTCATCGTCATTATCAGACTTAAACATTTTCTCTATTAGTTCCTTATTGATATCGTATGATTGGTGTTTGTATAACTCTTTCTTCGTTTAAAAGACTAAATCACAGACTTCGCAGAAGTTTACACTTCGAACAATACTATTAGTTGAGCGAGACATGATGTATTTTATTAGGGGAAAGTTTATAATTTTTCAAAAATAAAAAAATGAAATGCAATAACTGCAAAAATAGACCTTGGAAAGAATGTTGTAATAAATGTAAAGAATTAGAAGATAGATGTTATATATGTGAGAGTGTAGTCAAAGAAAAAAATTTTATATTGCGCGTTTAGAGGAACACAATAGAAATCCTAATTTACATTTAACCTGTGATATGTGTAAAGTTAATAAACATATTTCTTTCTTTAGATTTAGAAATGCAAAAAGTAAATTGTGTATTTACTTTCATAGATATAGATTTGGTCATACTAGAAATCAATTTAGAGAACATGTTTAAAAATATAATATCCGCGAACAACCTCCGCTCGTGGCAAGCCAAGCAGTTTCCCTATTAGTTCCTTATTGATATCGTATGATTGCTGTTTGTATAACTCTTTCTTCGTTTAAAATACTAAATCACAGACTTCGCAGAAGTTTACACTTCGAACAATACTATTAGTTGAGCGAGACATGATGTATTTTATTAGGGGAAAGTTTATAATTTTTCAAAAATAAAAAAATGAAATGCAATAACTGCAAAAATAGACCTTGGAAAGAATGTTGTAATAAATGTAAAGAATTAGAAGATAGATGTTATATATGTGAGAGTGTAGTCAAAGAAAAGAATTTTATATTGCGCGTTTAGAGGAACACAATAGAAATCCTAATTTACATTTAACCTGTGATATGTGTAAAGTTAATAAACATATTTCTTTCTTTAGATTTAGAAATGCAAAAAGTAAATTGTGTATTTAATTTCATAGATATAGATTTGGTCATACTAGAAATCAATTTAGAGAACATGTTTAAAAATATAATATCCGCGAACAACCTCCGCTCGTGGCAAGCCAAGCAGTTTCCCCCTGATCTGTGAAGCAGTTCTACTGATTAAGGTTTGAAGGGGGCTCTGCCCTTGGTGTATAAGATAAGCATAAGTAGAGTTATTTTATATAAATATTATCAAAATTTAAAACTTATAAAAGAGTTAAGGTGGTTTTTTTATTCAAGTTACACTGAAAAACACTAATAACTGTGCTTCGACCGACGTCATAATAAATACTATATGTTGTCTGCCACTCCAGAAGCAGAAATTTTGTTTAGTAATATCTACAAAGCCTCCATTTTGTTAGTTTGGGTTGCGATCATTCCTAAAATTTTTTGTAAGTCTGCTCTTTGATGTTTTCTCTATCGATAAATTATCGATTATAGTTAGCCATTTCTTAGTTATGCAAAGAATTTGTTATTGCCAAAAAGAACTCAATTTTTTGTAAGTAAGCTTTTGTAATTAATTTTTACTCATTTATAATGTGCATATTTCTCTCGTTAACGTCCTTTGTCAAAACATTCACAACTTAGTACAAAATTGGCTCATATCACTGTCTAAAGGGATTGACATGAATAAGTGTCTTTGCGTAAGCATAGGAAATGATACACAATAGCCATCAAAAACTCATCCTGTATTAATGAAAGTCAGTTTGCTTATGTTACCAGAAAAAATTGAAGGAAATGGATATGATGCAAATAAGAGCTTGCATTTTAACCTAGTCAACATTCTGCCCATGAACGGTATGTTTCGAGAAGTAATCAGAACCTGTTTTTGAAGTACTGCATGGCACTGTAGTCATGCGTTCTAGAAGTTTGCTCATGCTTCGCGATTACCCTTTAGCAGTTTGAATAGAAATCCCGTTACGTTTGAGATTTTTCCTCTAATGATTTTATTCCCTTTTCTAATGTATGGAGGCCAGATGATAAGGTTTAATAATATTGGGGGACAAATAGTCGAAATCGGTTTTTGTGGGCCTGGTTCCCTAACGTTCTTTCTTTTTTCTAGCAATCCTCTTGTTTTTCTAGTTCAACCCGGGTCGAGGAATTCGTCAAAATTTATGTAAGAAATGTGCTGACAACCGCTGAAAAAAAATATTTTTCAAGGGATAAATCTTACACATTACTCCACTTAATCTGCTGAATTTTCATCACCGTTCTTACATAATTTTAGCTTTTTTCAGCACATTAAGCGGATAATTATTTAAGATCTAACTGCTGAAAAATATAGTTTTTCAGCGACTGTCAGCGCATTTCTTACATAATTTCCAATACTTATCTGACACAATATCAGCACTTAATTTGATTCAGCATCTTCTTAAAGCAGTTATTGCAGCTGAGATACAAAACCAAATCACTTGGTTGAATGAAAGGTAGCTTAAGTATAATAGTATAATTATCTTCATTCCGTTAGATATGATGAACGTGTGACGCTTTTCAGTTAGTATATAAAAAATGAATTTTCAATTTAAAAAAACACGCAGATTTTTGACTGATTAGTGGCTCTTCAGAAGTGCCAAATGTTAAGGAGCCTACATGCTGACTACGTTATAAGCAATAGTGAGCAAAAAAATTGTATGTAAAATTATGCAAGAAAGGCGCTGAATCCACTGAATTTGAATTTTTAACAAGTGCTGAAAATGTGTAAGAAAGGTGCTGAGAAGGTGCTGAAGTCTTTACATAATTTGCTAGAGAAGTGTTGCAATTATGTAAGGAAAGTGCTGAATCCGCTGAATTTAACACTTTCATAAGTGCTGAAATTATGTAAGAAAGGTGCTTAATCATATACTGATTTTATGTAAGAAATGCGCTGAAAGGTGCTGAAATATTTTTTCAGTGGATTCACCACCAAATTCTCAATTTTCAGCGCAATCAGCACAAATCTTACATAATTTCAGCACATTCAGTGGATTTATTGCAAAAATATCAGCTTACAGCTGCTGACCCTTCGACCCGGGAATTAGGTAACTTTAAATTTCTGATCAGCGCAAAATGATCTAAGGGGACTAAGAGTACGAAGACTGCTGAGGGCTGCTGGAATGCGAGTGTGTAAAAATGTGTACATTATTTTTGGTAGTTAACAAATTCCTCTTTTAGGTCAAACATTGTTGAAATGCCAGCATCGACTCCAACGAAAAAGTACACTTGCTTCCTTTTTTGCTGCTTTATATTTGTAATCCGCACAAAAAATGACTTGATGTTATTCAAACAAAATATGTCACATTGATATAGGACGCAATTTGCTGATCTACCCACCATTCAAGCTGTTCGATATTGATTTTCCAATGACTGTCTTAAGCGTTTTCCAAACTGTGAAAAAACCAAACGACAGGTCCTCAACGGACTGTTGTCATTTACAATGTTAACATCTAGGGCTGGGGAAGAGGCTATTGCGATGTTTGTTGCAATAGTCCTCTTGCCGTTATTACCGTTGTTTATATGTGGATTGGTCGAGGCGTCATTTGATTTTTATTATCTGTGTTGCTCATTTTTTTATTATTTTTTGGTTTGCCTGTTCAGAAACTCCAAATCAATATTGATCAATTTTCGTTTTTTAAATACCTTTTGAAGAGAGTTGAAAAGTATCGATCGCAGATGTTTTTATTTCCTTGTAAGCAGATTTAAAGCTAGCGAATTTTACGGCAACTTTCATAGAAAAAAATCTCGTTCATCATCAGACATTTCAGTGAAGCGTCCGAACAAAAGGATGATTTCCTGGCGATTCAAAAATAATCATAAACCAGTAAGATTGTTGACTTTTGATAATCTCAATGTAAAATTAAAAAGATATACGGAGTCTTGGACCTGAAAATTGCCAGGGATCTGAAAAACTTTAGATGGAGTACTAGTTGAACAAAAAGGAGTCAGAAAATGATCTTCGGGGTTTCCACCCAATTTTCATTTAAGATCAGTTACAATTTTTTGAGTATGTTACCTCATCATCGAAGAGCATCGGAGCTGCTCGGCAGAACGATTTTTCAAAAATTTTCAATAATTCCTTTGAACAGCAATTTTCGTGAGTGATTTTCCTTTAACACTTTAACACTTTAGCAGATGTAATTGGGAAGCAATTTGGTTCTTCTAAGGTTGTCATTAATAATAGTGAGCTGTGATTTAGTGCTTTTGATTTCACAGCTTTGATCTGACGTGTTATATTATTGTTTGTTCAGTGCATGTACTATTATTTTGTGACAGATATGATTTTATAATTCCGCCATCTGCTTCCACCGATCCAAGGTTGTTCTTGACTTCGCTCAAGACTTTGCACAATGACTGTAGAGAAGATTAAATCTAAGTTTTCGTCTTTAAAGCTCGGAAGCAGTTCAGTTCTTTCAAACTAAACGCTTAAACTGTAGTGAATAAAACTTAAAGAACGATTCTGTCGAACGAGCTGCTTTTCATCTGCTTTGTACACAAAAAAAATCAACACAGGTGTGCTCAAGCAAATACAGATAAGGCTCAGCGTGATATTCACCTCAATGCCTTGTTCTGATCAGCAAAATTGGGCTGAGTAATACAATTTTTGAATAATATAAGTTTTTGTGTTGTTTCAAAATGGTTATAGGAGCTTTAAATGTCAGCCTTTTTCAGTTAACCTAATTTTCTGTCAATAGCAAACTACTAATGTGACATTCACATACTAACGGGTTTTTCTGAATGATGACAGTATACGCTGCTTGGAGCAAATAGCAATTTCGTTGAAATCCCGTTTCCTTATGATATACCATGTGCCCGTAAATAATGTGGCTATGCTTAGTAGAATAGGGCCTGATAATAGTTTGCTGTTTAAGCATACTTCTTTGAATTCAATGCTGCATTGCAAACACGTCGCACTTGACAGGGTTTGTTTTGTTTTAGCTCTGGATGGTGTGGCAGAAAATTTCTCAAAAGTTGGTTTTTCACTTCAGATTCGTCCTTTATCCGAACAGACACATTTTCAACATTACCAATGTCTCAGTTGTTTGATAGGCATGGTGGCTGTTCACTCCGCAGAATTCTCAATTTAAAAGCTTGCACATAAACTTTCTCCCAATTTGCACCTTTTTCTGCTTGTTTTTGTTTCTTTGACTGAGTGACAACGTTGATTTTGGAAGCATGAGATTGTTTTCGCATTATGATTGGAGTGACCCAGTCCAAGACATATTTCTTGTGTCCGGTTAAAAGACTATTTGTCCCCTGCAAATCTTCAAGGAGAACGAGAATCATCATTTTCCAAAGCTGTTTCATTGATTTTGCGCTCCATTCCACGCTTTTCTTCCAGTCGTTGATAATTGTTCTTCAGTTCCTCGATTTCAATATATTACTTTCTAGCTCTAGCTCCGTTCGTTTCAACCCTGTTTGTTGGAAAAGCAATTGTGTTTAAATTTCGATGTCCTATTTTTTCTCAAAATGTTTTGCTTATCTTGAGCATTCGCTGCTGTTTTTTTTTGTAACGTTTGAGAAAGTTGTTTGACTGTTAAATATTTGTCTAATCAATGCTTCCTTTAATCCTTGAATCGCGTTGCCGTGCTCTGCTTTCATTACCTGTTGCGTGATTTTACTATTAGACGCAAGCCAATGAATATCAAAATACGCTATGTACTCCACCGCTTGCTTCAGTTTTTCTGAAAAAAAATTTTTTTAACGTTGTAAATGCTCAGGATTTTTCTTGTCTAGCATGTAACCAATGGGTTGATAGAAGACCTATATTTTGCGTTGATCTAAATCACAAAACTTTTTAAAGCGAGAACTTTATGTTACTGTTAACTTTATTCTTCAAATTTTGCTACGGCTAGTCGCATTGTTTGCTATGGACAGAAAGTGATCTCCGCAGTATTCTCACTTTTAAAACTTGCTCATAAACTTTCTCCCATTTTGCAGTTTTTTCTGCTTGCTTTTGTTTTTGGAAGCATGACTTCGTTATCCCATTATGTTTGGATTTTCTCAGCCTTTTCAGACTTCTTTTGGAAATGGAATGATAGTTATTTTGTCGTTTCGTTTGGCGCTCATGGATCCATTGACAAATCAGTCCAACTCAAAAAGAGCGGTGTAAAGTTCACTGAGTTTTCCTATTGTGTATTCCAGAAAACGTTGTAGATAATAACCATCATGAGCAAGGTTCACAACAACCTTCCATCAAAACGAAGCTCTTGCTTGGGAGAACGCTTAAAGAGTTTTTGATTGCTTGTTGTAACCCTGGAATTTGTTTCCCATTCTCTTTAATTGTTTTGCAAGTATTTTGGTTAGATGCGTGTTTAAAATCAGTCAATTTACTGTAGGATAAAAATTGAAAGTCTTCAGATCCTTTGATCCTTGTATTCCAGTTATTTTTATCATCGTTTTGCGGGGCTCGTAACTTCTCGTGAACACATTGATTGATGAATTGAAAACTTTTTGTTAGCGATTGTTGCTGCTCTTGCCTTAAAGGCATAATACCTTTAATCATTCATTTATCTGAGTGTAGAAATTTGTTGCGCTGCTTGTTACAATCAATTATACCAAAGTTTTTGAATTTATAATCGTTGTTTTTATGCTTTTTTCAAAATTGTCTATAGCGTAAGCGCTGCTGCATATCTTTCATTCAACACACTTTTTTCTAAATAAAAGTTGACAGACAGTTTTACAAGGACTGAGTGCCATCAACTAACTGATAGTGATCATTATGCATTTACTTCATGATTTTCACGTTCAAACTCTCGCTAATGATCAATTTCTCCAACTAATGTTTGTCTCCAATCCTTTTTCCCTGGTTTTTGTCTTTAGTTCGACTTCGGTTGCTTAACAACCTTCAAGCAAAAATAAATCTTCTGATAACCAATTTTTAAAATTTTTAACAGAACAGGCCAATTTTTATCTTTATCTTTAATATTGAACCATTGGTGCTCATTGAGAAAATATGGCAGTTAATCTTATTCTTAACACTGTGTTCAAATTGTTTGCAGATAACCAATTTGCTTGTACAATTAGAACACGTTAGCGGCATTCGATAGTAAAATTGAGAATCTGAGAATACCTGATGAGTTCTGGATGATCAGGTGACTTGCCTTCCCAAAACATTCCAGCTGTGTGTTTTTGATGACAAGAAGTCGTCCGAATTTCCTCTATTTACTGTTTCAATCTCGCATTCGTCCGTTATCCTCCTTACCAACGTACATGACAGACTATTATGCCCATTCGAGATTTTTCATTAAAAGCTTTTCAACATCAGTTTTGGTAGGATGTTGATTCCTGAATAATCAATGTTAGTTCATGAAAGAGTACTTTTAGCAATTGCTGATTGATTGAGCTTGAATCCAAAAAATTGAGAATTGAATACATTTAATTCATTGACGAATTACTTCGAACAAGCCATTGATCTCTATGTCGATAAAAAGTGTTTTTCCAGTATCACAGTCCAACATCTTTTTTTTGTGTCCGGTAAAAGACTATTTGTCCCCTGCAAATTTTTAAGGAGCACAAAAATCATCATTTACCAAAGCTGTTGTATTTATTTTACGTTCAATTCTACCCTTTTCTTCCAGTCGTTGATAATTGTTCTTCAGTTTCTTCATTTCAATATATTAGTTTCTAGCTCTAACTCCGTTTGTTTCAACCCTGTTTGTTGGAAAAGCAAATTTTTTTTAAGTTTTGATGTCAAACTTTCCGTGAAAAGATGAGCGTATCTTGAGCTTTCGCAACTGCTCTTTTTTGTAACGTTTGAGCAAATTTTTGCACTGTTAATTATTCGTCGTATCAAGGCTTCCTTTATTGCTTGACTCACGTTGCAGTGCACTTCTTTCATTGTCTATTGCGTAATTTTACTATTAGGCGTAAGCTAATGAATATAAAAACACGCTATAAAATCCACCGCTTGCTTCAGTTTTTCTGAAAAAAAAACTTTGTTGACGCTGAAAATACTCGGGATTTTTCTTATCTAGTAGGTAACCAATCTGTTGATAGAAGACCTATATTTTTTGCGTTAATCTAAATCGTAATTTTCTTAAAGCGAGATTTTTAAGTTACTGTTAACTTTCTTCTTCAAAATTTGCTACGTCTAGTCGCATTGTTTGCATTGGACAGAAACTGTTCTCCGCAGTATTTTCAATTTTAAAGCTTGCTCATAAATTTTCTCCCATTTTGCAGTTTTCTCTGCTTGCTTTTGAATGAGTGATAACATTGATTTTGGAAGCATGAGTTCGTTATCCCATTATTTTTGGATTTTTTCAGCCCTTTCAGATTTCTATTGGAAATGGAATGACAGCTATTTTGTCGTTTCTTTTGGCACTCTTGAATCCACTGACGAATCAGTCCAACTCAAAAAGAGCGGTGTAAAGTTCACTGAGTTTTCCTATTGTGTATTCCAGAAAACGTTGTAGATAATAACCATCATGAGCAAGGTTCACAACAACCTTTCATCAAAACGAAACTCTTGCTTGGGAGAACGCTCAAAGAGTTTTTGATTGCCTGTTGTAAACCTGGAAATTGTTTCCCATTCTTTTTAATGGTTTTGCGAGGATTTTGGTTGGATGCATGTTTAAATTCAGTCAATGTACTTTCGGAAAAAATTATAAGTCTTCAGATCCTTTGATTATTGAATTCCAGTTATTTTTATCATCCTTTTCCGGAGCTCATATCTTCTCTTGAACACATTGATTGATGAATTGAAAACTTTTTGTTAATGATTGTTGCTGCTCTTGCCTTAAAGGCATAGTTACCCTTTTTCATCCATTTATCTGAGTTTAAAAATTTGTTGCCCTGCTTGGTACAATCAAATATACCAATTTTTTTGAATTTTTAATCGTTGCTCTTATGCTTTTTTCACAATAATCTGTAGCGTAAGCCCTGCTGCTTATTTTTCATTCAATACACGTTTTTCTGATTAACAGCTGACAGTTTTAAGAGGACTGAGTGCCGTCAACTATCTGATAGTGATCGTTTTGTGTTTACTTTATGATTTTCACGTTCAAACTCTCGCTTGATTGATCTCTCCGAAAAAGGTTTGTCTCCAATCGTTTCTCCCTGGTTTTTATCTTTAGTTCTACTTCAATCGCTTGAAAACTTTCAAGCAAGAATGAATCTTTTTATAACCATTTTTTGATATTTTAAACAGATCAGGCCACCTTTTATCTTTATCTTTAATATCGAACCATTAGTGCTCTTTGAGAAAATATGGCAGTTTATCTTATTCTTAACACTGTGTTCGTATTGCTTGCAGATAATCAATTTGCCTGTACAATTAGAACACGTTAACGGCATTCGATAGTAAAATTGAGAATCTGAGAAGACTTGATGAGTTCTGGATGATCAGGTGACTTGCCTTCCAAAAACATTCCAGCTGTGTGTTTATGATGACAAGAAGTGTTCCGAATTTTCTCTATTTGTTTCTCCAATCTACAGTCAATTATACCAAAGTTTTTGAATTTATAATCCTTGTTTTTATGCTTTTTTCAAAATTGTCTATAGCGTAAGCGCTGCTGCATATCTTTCGTTCAACACACATTTTTCTAAATAAAAGTTGACAGTTTTACAAGGACTGAGTGCCATCAACTAACTGATGGTGATCATTATGCATTTACTTCATGATTTTCACGTTCAAACTCTCGCTAATGATCAATTTCTCCAAAAAATGTTTGTCTCCAATCGTTTTTCCCTGGTTTTTGTCTTTAGTTCGACTTCGGTTGCTTAAGAACCTTCAAGCAAGAATGAATCTTCTGATAACCAGTTTTTAAAATTTTTAACAGAACAGGCCAATTTTTATCTTTATCTTTAATATTGAACCATTGGTGCTCATTGAGAAAATATGGCAGTTAATCTTATTCTTAACACTGTGTTCAAATTGTTTGCAGATAATCAATTTGCTTGTACAATTAGAACACGTTAACGGCATTCAATAGTAAAATTGAGAATCTGAGAATACCTGATGAGTTCTGGATGATCAGGTGACTTGCCTTCCCAAAACATTCCAGCTGTGTGTTTATGATGACAAGAAGTCGTCCGAATTTCCTCTATTTAATGTTTCATCTTCTCGCATTTGTACGTTATCCTCCTTACCAACGTACATGACAGACTATTATACCCATTCGAGATTTTTCATTAAAAGTTTTTCAACATCAGTTTTGGTAGGATGTTGATTCCTGAATAATCAATGTTAATTCATGAAAGAGTACTGTTAGCAATTGCTGATTGATTGAGCTTGAATCCAAATAAATTGAGAATTGAGTACATTTAATTCATTGACGAATTACTTCGAACAAGCCATTGATCTCTATGTCGATAAAAAGTGTTTTTCCAGTATCACAGTCCAACATCTTTTTTTTGTGTCCGGTAAAAGACTATTTGTCCCCTGCAAATTTTCAAGGAGAACAAGAATCATCATTCCCCAAAGCTGTTGTATTTATTTTACGGTCAATTCTACCCTTTTCTTCCAGTTGTTGATAATTGTTCTTCAGTTCCTTCATTTCAATATATTATTTTCTAGCTCTAACTCCGTTCGTTTAAACCCTGTTTGTTGGAAAAGCAATTTTATTTAAATTTTGATGTCAAATCTTCCGTGAAAAGATTAGCGTATCTTGAGCTTTCGCAACTGCTCTTTTTTGTAACGTTTGAGCAAATTTTTGCACTGTTAATTATTCGTCGTATCAAGGCTTCCTTTATTGCTTGACTAAAGTTGCAGTGCACTGCTTTCATTGTCTATTGCGTAATTTTACTATAAGGCGTAAGCTAAAGAACATAAAAAAACGCTATGCAATCCACCGCTTGCTTCAGTTTTTTTGAAAAAAATTTTGTTGACGCTGAAAATACTCAGGAATTTTTCTTATCTAGTATGTAACCAATCTGTTGATAGAAGACCTATATTTTTTGCGTTAATCTAAATCATATTTTTTAAAGCGAGAATTTTATGTTACTGTTAACTTTCTTCTTCAAAATTTGCTACGTCTAGTCGCATTGTTTGCATTGGAAAGAAACTGTTCTCCGCAGTATTTTCAATTTTAAAGCTTGCTCATAAATTTTCTCCCATTTTGCAGTTTTTTCTGCTTGCTTTTGAATGAGTGATGACATTGATTTTGGAAGCATGAGTTCGTTATTCCATTATTTTTGGATTTTCTCAGCCCCTTCAGATTTCTCTTGGAAATGGAATGACAGTTATTTTGTCGCTTCTTTTGGCACTCTTGAATCCACTGACGAATCAGTCCAACTCATAAAGAGCTGTGAAAAGCTCACTGAGGGTTCCTATTGAGTATTCCAAAAAAAGTTGTAGATTATAAAATTTATGAGCAAGATTCACAACAACCTTTCATCAAAACGAAGCCCTTGCTTGGGAGAACGCTCAAAGAGTTTTTCATTGCTTGTTGTAACCCTGAAATTTGTTTCCCATTCTTTTTAATGGTTTTGCAAGGATTTTGTTTGGAAGCATGTTTAAATTCAGTCAATGTACTTTCGGAAAAAAAGTGTAAGTCTTCAGATCATTTGATTCTTGAATTCCAGTTATTTTTATTATCGTTTTACGGGGCTCGTAACTTCTCTTGAACACATTGATTGATGAATTGAAGAATGATTGTTATTGATTGTTGCTGCTCTTGCCCTAAAAGCATAATTAACCTTTTTCATCCATTTATCTGAATATAAAAACTTGTTGCGCTGCTGGGTACAATCAAATATACAAAATTTTTTGAATTTTTAACTGTTGTTCTTACGCTTTTTTCACAATCATCTGTAATGTAAGCCATGCTGCATATCTTTTTTTCAATACACGTTTTTCTGATTAACAGCTGACAGTTTTAAGAGGACTGAGTGCCGTCAACTATCTGATAGTGATCGTTTTATATTTACTTTATGATTTTCACGTTCAAACTCTCGCTAATGATTGATTTCTCCGACAAAGGTTTGCCTCCAATCGTTTCTCCCTGGTTTTTATCTTTAGTTCTACTTCGATTGCTTGAGAACTTTCAGGCAAGAATGAATCTTTTTATAACCATTTTTTGATATTTTTAACAGATCAGGCCAACTTTCATCTTTATCTTTAATATCGAACCATTAGTGCTCTTTGAGAAAATATGGCAGTTTATCTTATTCTTAACACTGTGTTCGTATTGCTTGCAGATAATCAATTTGCTTGTACAATTAGAACACGTTAACGGCATTCGATAGTAAAATTGAGAATCTGAGAAGACTTGATGAGTTCTAGATGATCAGGTGACTTGCCTTCCAAAAACATTCCAGCTGTGTGTTTATGATGACAAAAAGTGTTCCGAATTTTCTCTATTTGTTTCTCCAGTCTCGCATTCTTCCGTTATCTTCCCTGACAACGTACATGACAGACTATTATGCCCATTCAAGATGGCTTCATTAAATGTTTTTTTTTCAACATTCGTTTTGGTAAGATGCTGATTCTTGAATAATCAATGATAATTCATGAAAGATTATTTTCAGCAATTGCTGAGTGATCGAGCTTAAATTGCAATAAAGTGAGAATTGAAGGTATATAGTTACTTGAGGAATTACTTCGAGCAGGCCATTGATCTCTATGTTGTCAAAAAGTTGTTTTTCTAATGGCCCAGTCCAAGACATATTTCTTGTATCCAGTAAGAGACTTTTTGTCCCCTGAAAATCTTCAAGGAGAACGAGAAGCATCATTTTCCAAAACTGTTTCATTTATTTTACGCTCAATTCCACGCTTTTCTTCCAGTCGTTGATAATTGTTCTTCAGTTCCTCCATTTCAATATAATAGTTTCCAGCTCTAGCTCCGTTCGTTTCTACCCTGTTTGTTGGAAAAGCAATTGTATTTAATTTTCGATGTCCAATTTTTTCTCAAAATGTTTTAAGTATCTTGAACATTCGCTGCTGCGCTTTTTTGTAACGTTTGAGCAAATTGTTTGACTTTTAAATGTTTGTCGTTATCAATGCTTCCTTTTTTGCTTGACTCACGTTGCCGTGGTCTGCTTTCCATGCCTATTGCGTGATTTTACTAAAAGACGCAAGCCAATGAATATCAAAATACGCTATGCACTCCACCGCTTACTTCAGTTGTTTTGAAAAATAAACAAGTTTTTTTAGCGCTTTAAATGATCGGGATTTTTCTTATCTAGCATGTAACCAATCTGTCGATAGAAGACTTATATTTTTTGCGTTGATCCAAATCATAAAATTTTTTAAAGCGAGAATTTTATGTTACCGTTAACATTCTTCTTCAAATTTTGTTACATCTTGTCGCATTGTTTACTATGAACAGAATCTGATCTCTGCTGGATTTGATCGAAATGCATAATTGCTGCTGACTTTTTGTTTGATTATTCTTTTCTAGCTTGGTTTAAACTGCTTTTCTATTTTGAATTGCGGTTTTTGATTTGCTTTTGGGGGCTGGCATTGTTTGTTCGCTCACATTTTGTTTGTTGTAGCCTCTGGATGCCAGTTTCACTTCGCATTCCTGTTTTGTAAAGTAATTGCTACGGTTGAGAAAGAAGGAGGACGGAAACACACACAGAACATACTGGAAAATCTCTAAAGTTGGTTTTTTCAATCAACTTGTGATAATTTTCCGACAGTATACTGCTATAAAAAGATATTTGAAAAGTGTATGGTGCAGACTTTAGCTCGCCTATGATAAAGTTTCTAGCTCGTCTGTGGGGCAATGACTAAATGTTCAGCTGTGTTGTTCATCAATTGCATTCACACACAAAGCAAATACAATTCTCAGTTGGATCAGTCAAAGTTTATTAATATCTCATTTCAAGAAACAAATTTAAGAGTTTCCGTCCCTATGTTTTGTAACCCTATAACTTAAATGCAGCTATAGTTTTCAGTCATTGGCAAACTACTCATGTGACATTCTCTTTTGCACTAGTTTAATTTCGAAACAGTTTTGTCTGACTAAATAAATTTAGAAAATTGAAACAACTGATTTGACTTTAAAAGACTACAACATTAATTTTTGCATGTCGTGGTGCTCACCAATTCTACAGTTTAATTTGCCCTTGAAGTTGTTTGTTCAATTAGTAAACTCAGGTTCAACACTCATTTCACTAGAAACACGAGAAACAGTTGTCAATTTTTCAGTTTTCTGATTTTATGGAATCTTTTGTCGTGTTTTCAGTTCTGACTGCTGGCCACCAGTGAAGTTTTTATGGCCTGCAATTCAGCTACGGGATAGAGTTTGGCCACAAGGAATTTTGTTGAGGATTTTTGCCACGACAGTTTTTTGCACTTTTTAATAAATCTTTGATAGTTTTCTTCAAACATTAAATTTTCTGGTCGTTTCTTGCATCTGCTTGTCTAGTTCACGCCACAAAATGTTTCCCCGAGACGGCAACATGCTTTTTTGTTTTTCTGGGATGATTTATTTGGATTGGAAGTCCTTTGGGTAAAAAATTTTATGAACGATTTGTTAATTTTTGTTATATTTTTAGAACCTTCTAGTTGTTTTGGTGTTTTAGAGTTTAAGTGGTCAAGTAAACCTCCTGAGATTGATAAAATAATTTTGCATACTTTTTAGCTTTACATTTTGGTACTGTAGATATGAACAATAGGAATCGTCATCGTATCTTTTATTTCTGCGTGAGGAACTTTATTAAGACCATCCGACGTCATCATCAGTTCGAATTTGCTTTATGTCCGTTCATTCGTGCCAATTTACACAAATCGCGTGAGCCGCAGTATTGTTACTCTTAGTAGACCGAGGTTTCTTAATTTCAATTTGCATTTACTTTTTGGCCACACCTGATCTATGACACTCTTAAAAATGATATTCTGAATTCGGTCAATTTGATTTCCTTTACTGTTATTCAGGGAGGAAAAGTCAATCTTTCTCACATTTCAACAAAACTGTTTTGGAGCAGCGTATAGAGCAGCAATAATTTATAAAAACTCTAAATTTAAAAAAACCATCTCATCATTTGAAAAAACACAGAAAATTTTTTTTCGGTCTGGTTTTTAAAAATAGTTTTCGGGGATTGCAGATCTACAAAGCTAATGCAGCAATTTTCCAGAGAACTGTCAATTATGTTTGAACTCTTTTCCAATAAAATTATTTTGATTCATAAAAATTTATAAACTAAAAGCAAAATGAATATATTATAAAAACCTTTTTTAAAAAAAATAGAATAAAAGGGTTCGTTTCAAATTTTAAGGGTAATTTCTCTTCAATTGAAGTCATTTTTTAAGTTTTTTATTCCAAATTTTACAATCAGAGCTAAATAATTAATAAAAGAGGTACGCTAAAACGTAATTACAATAGACGCTATAACTTTTCCGAAAGGAAAAAAGAATGAATGCTCGAGTTATCTTCCTTTTTCATTCCGCTTTCAAGATTTTGATCTTTTTAGTACATTGCAATTAACTTGTTTAATTTCATGTTGAGGGGTTTTGTGTTCAAATAAACAACGTTTACACTCAATATCTACAAGGCAACTAAAGATTTTTTTCTCAAGAATGAAAAAAGACCAAACAAATTTGAAACAATTCTTTCATCTATTAATAGTTCTCTGGCTCTGGCTTTATGAAAACACATCTTCACAGCAAAAGTATGCATATAACAGACTACTTGAGTCAATGGAGAAAGTATAGGAACATTTTTGTTCTTATCTTTTTGAAATGAGAAACCTTAAATGTTTTCTTTAAATTTTCTTCAATTTCTGAACGACTTTACGTCTAAAATGAAAATCACGCATCTTAGTATATTTGAATAAAAATTTATATAATTGACCTAGCTTTTGATTCTATGAGAAAAAAAAATTGTTTTATTTTTAGTTTTTGGCTGAGATTTTTTTAATGTTTCAAGTGACCTTCAAAACTAACGTTCCCAATGGTCTCCTATTGAACAGCAATTTTACAAAAATGAAAATTTTCACGAGGATTCAAGTGTGTTTCAAATTTAATTTACAATGTTTAAAATGGAATCTGGAAAACTTTAAAAAAAAACTTAAATAAATACCCAATCACGTTTTTCAGAAGAAAACCATTTTCTTCTGCAAAATTCCTGGCAAATTCTAAAACATGGAAAACAAAGCTTAAAAACTTTTTAAAACTTTTGTAAAAAATGATAAAGTCTTTTCAAGAATCTTGAGTTCAGACAACTGAATTATTTTTGACGCTTGTGCTATTCAGTTTGTAACTTCTCGCTGATAAGCAGTTAGATATAATAAGAATTCTTCAAAATCATTTCACATTTCAAATCATGCAGTAAAAACAGATGAAATTTTTTTGAAATAAAATATTTTTGCTCCAGAAAACTGCAAAAAACAAGCCAAAACAATGTTCTTCAGTTATTTACGCATTACAATTTGCTGATGATTTAATTGCATTTGTTACATTTATGAAATTTCCCAGCTGAAAACCTGGAAAAATAAAAATTTTTGGAAACTTAGTTATTTGAGTTAATTGATATACAAAAACGACGGTTATAGCTTGATTTAATTTTCTACCCGCATTTCACCCGCATACAAGACGCTTGAAATCAATAATGCTCTTTGGGATATCCAACACATTTGTCCAAATCATTTCAAGTCAGTTAATTTTTTGCTCATTCTAGCGTTCAAAGTGTCGCATCAAATCGTTTTTTATAAATAACTCTCTCCTTTTGTTTACCCAAAAAATTTTTTGCGACAGATGCTGTTGTTCAAATTTAAAGTTTTGCCTGTTTAAGGTTTTTAAGGTTTTGTAAGACAACTTTTTGCCACTCGAGATATGTTTTAAATTTCCGTGATGCGTACAGTCTGGCACAAGCCTTCTTGTAAATACTAGAAGATCAATTCATCAATGCATTTCCGGAAAAGTGTGTCAGTTTCTGTTTATCCGCGTTTTTCAATTTCTTTTAAATCTCTTTTATTTCATTCCTATTTTCTGTAGATTTTGAAAATTTGTTTTTATGTGAATTCGTTATGAATGCTGCTTAATGAGCAACCTAAAAGCGTGATTGGGTATTTATTTACGTAAATCAATGATAATGCAACTCCTTTGCATCCATCATCTGCGACGTTTGGCATTGAGTAGAAAAGTAACATATAAATGCTTTCACTCAACTGACGATCTTCAGCGTTTCCCCTTATCGGCTCATAAGCTTGATCCTCTTGAGCACCTTTGCACTAATGCTTTAGAAATTATATTGATTTTAAGTATGTGCTCTGATGCAACTTTTGAATAACTCACAAATAAAATTTTCAGTGTTTTGCATAAAATGTTTGTTGCATTTCATTTTGCGTAAGTTTAATTGCACTTACATGAGTTCAAAATAAAAATGTTAACACGCATAGTTAGTCGTTGACCTGACCTCAATTTTTATAGCATTATAACCTCCGCTTTTTCAAGCAGCCGTTTTTCTAAATTTCAAGCATGATCACGGTCAATGTTGGTAATTATTTCAAAGACTGACATTTTGATTTCACCGTAAATTAAATTCATAGTTCTGCCAATCAACCAGATTTTTTTTTCTTTTTATAGTCTTAAAGCTGGACTTGAATGTTGTCTTGTCTATGGGCCACATAAATAATCTTTATTTTTCATAACGGTACCTTTGAATGACTAGTCTTATTTCCTATCAGGTTGAGCAAATTATTGTTAGTGTAAAACAAGATTATTTTCAACAATCTCCCCAAGGGGCAAACATTTTTATTAAAAAATTCGTTAAATCTTGCTTTAACTTTTTCTTTTTTGTTCATAATCACTATGAATGTGATTGAAAAATTAATAGTGCTTTCTGCTTGGCTAAAAAGCGATCGCTTAAATGCTATTCAACATTGTCCAAACCTATGCAAGAACGGATAAGTTGAAAAAAAAATCAAAAATTTTATGAACAGAAGCTCATTACTTTTAAAAAAACGAAAACAAATTAATCAGGAGGACAAATCCACATGGATTGTAAGATTGCATATTGCGGGCTCTAACACTTTCTCGAGAGCAAGCTCTTCTGATAAGCCTCACACTACTCTTGGGTTCTCTCAAGTTCTTTTGCTTCTCATTCGCAGGGGGCAGCCTCCCACCTGCTGTTGGTATTGTACTCAGAGGAAAAAGAGAAGCCAATCTAGTAGATTGCATTGGGTACATTTCTTGTTCTGAAGTTTGCTTGAAAGAAGGCCTAGTCTAATCGGTAACTGATGCACCAAAGGTGTATGAAAAATGATCTTAAGTTTTTCAGTGTCCTCCTTTTATCCTTCTTCAGTTGGACTTCCCTTTATGCTTTCAGTTAGGCCCATCAAAAGATTTAACTTCAGAACCTTGCTAGGTACCGCATGGAGAATGATCTTGGTATTATCAGCACTCTCCTCAGCATCATTTCCTATTTTGATCATTCATACAGAATTAAATCAAAACCACAAACCCGTTTTTCCAGTGAAGTAATTTTAATAAATTGCATATATGTCTCTCCCATAAATGAGGGTTACGAAAATGGTACCTCATAAAAAATGATGACAAATTTAGTTTCATGGTTCCTGCAACCACTGAGCCTTGCTGCATTTCTAATACTTTTCCTGGTCAAAATTTTTTTCACATTTCATTTGCTTTATCGTTTTTGACAGTTTGTTTGATTTTGGATCAACTAATAAGGGAGACAATCAACGGTGCAAGAATACAAAAACATAATTGGGTCAGTAAAAACAGAAGTTAAAAGATAATTTTTGATTGCATACAAGTATACTTTGTACACAAATTTTGTTAAATAATCGTGGTGTAAGTTATATCCATAGTCAGGCGAGTAGCACTTGACTCGGGCATATTTCATTTGCAATAAATCCTATCCTACTGCGTTTAATTTTTTAAACTACTGCGTTTAATTTTCTGTTCCAATAGATTTTCTCTATAATCGACAAGACTTTTGAAAAGAAAAGCAGGCCGTTGAATACAATTCTAAAGCGGAACTGAAGACTTTTTTAAATCTGAACCACTCCATATTTTTTCCTGTACTTTTACCAAAAAAATGTGATTTTAATCATTTATCAGTTATATTTCGATTGCGGAAAATTTTTGGTATCTGTGGAGCTTTGACGTGCTTTTAATGTTGATTGTAAGACAAATAAATTAGTAAAATCGAAAGAAGCCAAAAGTCAATTTTATGAAAACACGAATTACTCAATTCACGCTTATATGATGTACGAAATGTAATCGTTATTAAAAACAATCCTTAAAGTCGTTGAATCATCGTCAAACTGCCAAAACTGATGTTGCATGAGGCCCTAATAATTTGTTAAAACATGTGCAGTTGGGCTTGCAAATCGATGACGGGGATCTGAATTAAATAACCCCAAAAAGAAAAAATCCCAAATTTTTTTTACCAATCGAGGGTCAGTAATCCTATTACAAGGTTTGACTTACAATATGCAAAATTAAAATGAATAAAATAACCCACTCTATTGAATTTAACAGGTGTTGTTTGTCAGATAACAAGACGATTTCTTAAATTTTTGATTGTTTCTTGAACAATAGTTAAGCGTTGAGCACCAACTCCTAATTATAAGTGCCTCAAAACGAGCTGCTGTGAAGCTTTTAGGATACAATAGCATTTCTCATAGTTGAATTTTTTCCAAAACTGACCATTGTAGACGCTAGGAGGGCTAAGAATTTCTGGTGGGGTCATAGAGTACTGAACAAAAAACAAAAAAAGGCCAAATATCACAGACTTCACATTTCTTATAATTTATCGCCAAAATCCATAAAATATGGTTTAATAAATTCTCAAAACATAATAAACTAACAAACAAGTGATCTTTTTTTTCAAAGACAGAATTTGTTGAAAACACTTTGTTCAGGTCAAAAGAGACTTCGGCGTATTGTTCTCAAAAACCTACGAAAACAGAAAAAATTCTCCTCAACTATATATTCAAATCAATTTTTTTAATGTGGGAGCCCGTTCAACCTATCAGAAGCTCATTCGAATCAAAGCAGTCCATTAAAAACGTTAAAGTGAAAAAAGTTTTATTGGTTCTTCTGAGCAGTTTTGGAACTTTTTTTGAAAAAAAATACAGCTATGAAGCCATTATGACAATTTCTCGTCGAGTCAGAGGTATTTCGATTTTTCCCTTAAATTAGAGATTAAGCGATCAACCGTTTAATGGTCAGTTTTGTACATGTACTTCAAACCTAACTGTCAGCTGCCAATTTTCTTCCCATTGGTTTGTTTTTACAATTATCTCAGGTGACAAAAAATATTAACATTTAGAGATGTTTTTCTGACTTCCCATCTTTTCATCTGTACCGTACCCCTCTGAATGAGGTGCACCCATAAAACCGAAAGTTCAAAGCCGAAAACAGTAAACGTTTGAAGAGAAGAAAAGAATCATAGCGAGAAGAGATCATCGTATTGGTATAACAAATTAGAAGCAAAAACTGAGCGTTTTTTGACAATTTATCCCGCATTTTATGTTTCAAAATACAGAGCACCCCCTCCCAACCCAATACAGGGCACCTTACCCTCATAAATCTATAAGAATCGTTCTCGTTCGCGTGAAGAATGAAGGATAAGGGATGGATCTTTATTTTCAACAAACCGCCCCCTTGCGAGGGGGGGGGGGGGGGGGAAGAGGTTGCTAAATTGAGTTTAATCGAGCAATTTATAATAAGCCATAAGAATTTCCGAGTGGCGGGCCGGTGGTTTCCAATTGACCGACCCACGATTACCGGGTTACATCCCACAGCTCATGAGAGGCATTGCCGTGAACAGCGGTGCGCAATCACGTCTAAATTGTAGGCCAATTAATATTGCGGTAACGTATAGGGGGACTTTCCACTAGGTAAGAGGAGGGGGGGGGGGGGGGGGGGGCAACTGATGAAAATATCCCAAATAAGTTTAGCCGGACGTAACAAATCTGATTACAATAATAACATTCAATAATTTTCTTTAATGTCAGTTTATGCTTACCGCACTTTCTGCGTACTGCGCTCGACTATTTTAAATAGAGAATACAACCACAGTCTTAGTCACAGTATACAGCAACGCAGTTGAACGAACATCAGCTGTAACACATATAACGTTTTAACGCACGCAGTAACTGCAGATAATAAATGCTACATTTTTGCGTATAACGTAGTCAGGGTTCTATCGCTTTATAAAACTGACTGAAAACGAGCGAAGGGAGAAATCAATTCGAATTTATTAACAGTTTACCTCAACCAGTCTAATCATTCAACAATTGTACTGAACAAGAACCAATAGTTCCCAAAAGCAGTGGATTAATTTCCTGTTTTAATTTTGAGCCAATATATTCAAATTTTGATCCGTTTTAGGCCACTTTCATGCGTTGAGGGTGAGCATTGGGTGCTCTTGTCCGATTCGGCCGAAGTTAGGTGGTAGGTCCCCTTCAGATCTCCCGACAGGTTCGGAGCATAGTAGCGAGCTGGTTCATGATTTGAGAGAGCGATCTCTGGTCCCCCAAGTCTCAACTAGCTGTAATCTCAATGAGCACCCATGTCCTGGGCACGACGCGCCAACCCAACCCACAAGCCCAAGCGCCAATTTTTACCACATATAACTAGACAACTTATAATAATAATAATAATCTAACAATAATAGCACATCAAAATGGAAGCTGCTCATTTACCTACTCCCTTTTATTTGACTATCGTAGTAATCGCCCATGGGTTACAGCACAGCAATTTTTCTACTCAACCGGTATTTAAAACAGTTGACAGCCTTTTCGATCACTATTTTGACTTTAATGATGTTCCAACCAGGTCTCGGGTTGGATCTGCTAGCCCCAGCTGACGCCGTATTGGCCGACAGGGGGATTAGCAGACGTCAAGAAAAATTGTGAAAAATTGTCAAATGGTAAAATATATAATTCTCAGGATGAGGTCCGCAACCTCCGGTATGGACCAAACGGACTATAGGGTTAAAACATCAAAGTGAGAATACTTAATTCAAGAAATCAAGTGAGAGAACATTTTTTACTTTGTTGCCGTAAAATTGGTAATAAACATTGTGAGTTAATGCGACTGATACTTGAATATTAAATAGACGAACAGCGTACAAACCTCCACGCCCCCCCCCCTTCGATCGAACAATAAATTGAATCAGAAAATTTTGAACTAATAAACTATTGGACAACAAAAATAGGCCAAGCAGAAACTGGAAATATCGTGGTGTGACAGAAGAAATTTTCAGTCAGATACACCTCGGCGACGACGACGTGCACCCTAGCAAGTCCGGGATCAGCGGCGTGAAAACGATCCTGAAGAAACGAGTGTTGTACAAGAATTACTCAAACAAGTGCAACGAGGAAGGACACCTAGACTACTTCGAGTGCCCATTCAAGAACTGCAACTGCAACTACTAACTCCGTTTCCTCCGGCTCTCCCAGCGAGAACCAACCAGGTAACGATAGTTAGTTTCTACTTAACTGTTTGTTGTTATACCGCTGTCTCTCCTCGCGAGAAACAAAGGATGACAGCAAGAAAGCGCTGCTTCACTACAATCTCTCCTAGCGAGAAAAAACTAGTGAAACAGCTACGATCCTAACAACCCTCGAGTAGTAGCGAAGTAATACGAAAAAGCCTCAAACGAAAAGTCGATCGAAAACGATAACAAACAAAGAAGTAAGTTTAAAATCGAAAATTGCAATGGGCCTTACAATCAACTGTAATACATGCAAGGCTGGCATTACTAAAAAATATACAGTCTTTCGATGCGTATCATGCGAAAAGATTATGCATATGACCACCCAATGTACTCAGCTATTTGGCACCGTCATGAACGCTCTCCAGGAGATAAATTTAAACGTACTTCTACTATGCAACAACTGCGTATTAACGAACAAACGGGATGTTCTGTACGCTATCAGCAGCCAATACAAAATCAAGCAACAAAAATCAGGAGGAAATGAAAACTTTTGTTAAAGAAACCGTCGGTAATCAACTGAAAAATGAGATAACATCCTTTAAGAGCGGTGTTGAAAGTAACCTCAACGACCTAGGAGACATTTTGACCAAACAGTCAAACCAAAAACCGAAACTCCCACAAACGATCACCCCAGCGGCGTACGTGTACGTGGAATACCCGAGCTAAAGGACACCAATGCTAGAAAACGTGCTAAACATGACAAAGCTGAGATAAAAAAATACTAAAATTCCTAAATGTCGACTCTAACATCGAAGACTAGGCGAATTGGAACATACAACGAAAACAAGGACAGAACAATCATAGTCAAACTCAGTAATGACTGCAACAGAAAACTGCTCTTACTATCTCTTGGCAAATTGCGGAACTATGATAAAAAGTGTACCTTAGCAGAGAACTATCAAAAGAAGAACAACTGTTGGAAAACGATCTACTTAAAAAAAGACGACAATACATCGAAACGGGAATATCAAAAAACAAGATCATGGTCCAAATCCTAAAACTACTCCACTACGATGATCAAAGCAACACCTGGGATGAGGCCGCCCTGGTTACCGGATGGTGACTAAACACCAACGAAAACAGAACCGAACAAATTACTCTACTCACTTTCAATGTACACGGCGTCCTCGACCTGCAAAGACGTTTCACTCTTGCAAATGCAATTTTAACCCAAAAATACGATGTCTTATGTCTCAGAGAGACATGGCTAACAAAATCTGTCCCGAATGAGTCTCTTTTTCTCAATAACTTCCAAATATTCAGAAATGACAGAACATCACCTGAAAATGTCTCCAGACACGGAGGAGCTCTCATTGCGGTACGGAGAGACATCAACGCTAAACAACTGACACTTGACCATACATTTGAAGACGCGATAACTGTTTTACACACTGACAAAACCAAAGCATAAAAATTGTTGATCAGCTGTATCTATAGCCCTCCAAAAAACAGTCCCTACAGATGGCCACCTGAGAAATGCGCACAATTCCTTACAAGTCTCAAAACCAAACGTAAACAGTTGAAAGTCTCAAGCTCTATAATAACTGAAGATTTTAATTTTGTGCATAAATCTTGGGAGTCAATGCAGTCCACAGACGAATATGAAATCACAGTCACTGATCAACTAGCGAATTTCAACTATGAACAAAAATTTGACTTCCAATGCATACTTTGCAGCAAACCGTAGTTAGACGTCTTCCTAATAGATGAACCTGAGTATTTGCTTAATTCAACAATTGACACCACACTTACTGATAACTATTCAATCAGTTTAAAAAAGTGCTCAAACCACTCAGCATTCTCATCCCTGTTAACCTTCAATAATGCAACGGAGAAACACCATAAAATTGTCAAATATGCAATCTCTTGAACTAACTGGGAGAATTTTAATCGAACAATTGTCGATAATCCCTTCGAACTTTACTGTTACAGCTATGTAGACGAAGTCACCAATCAATGGTACCTATGGTTCATCAAACTGTTTACCGAAAACGTACCAAGAATTACTAGCCACCGATCTTACCTCCCTCCATGGATCTCGAAACCTGGCTCCCACCTGATCAACCAACTTAACACACTCAAACGCAAAGAAGCCAGAAAAGCCCAACCCCTAAACCTGCAAAAAATTCTTGATCTTGAAAGCAAAATTGAATTGAATCCTGTAACGACCAAGCCGACTACGAAAACGAGATTTTCGGAACAAGGGAATTCAGTAAGATCCAAGCCTATCTGAGATCCATTAAAAAAGCACCACCGTACCCACATGAAATGCATTTACAAAACAAAGTAGCAGAAAATGATGAAGGAAAGGCAAACATGTTTAACCAATACTTCCAAAGTGTTTTTAACTTAAAAACAAACACTACAAACGTTGACTTCGGGCCAAATACATTCAACAAAATAACTTGCTGCGAAAAACAAGTCACGGAAAAACTCAGTTCTCTTAAATCAAAAAACGCGAAAGGACACGATCGAATAGGAAACGAGAGCCTAAAACAACTTGCAACTACACTGGCTAAATCATTAACTGTCATGTTTCAAACCTGCTTCAACAAAGGTCTATACCCACAATACTGGAAAGAAAGCGAAATAACTCCAATCTACAAAGACAGTGATGAAAGAAAAGGTCCTAGAAAAAGTCATCTTTGACTGGTTATACCCAGTAGTAAGGCAGAAACTTCACGACTCTCAGTTTGGATTTAGAGAGGGTCGCTCAGCCATTATACAACTTCTCTGCTTCCTCGATAAAGTATACCTGCTCAACGATTTGTTGGCAATTGATGAACTAACGGTTTTCTACTTAGACTTCGAAAAAGCCTTCGACAAGGTTCCTCACGATCTCCTGCTTTTGAAAATCCACAAAATGGGAATAGGTGGAACAGCCCTAAAACTATTTGCCAATTATTTAGACAATAGAAAACAATGAGTGAAAATAAACAACACAAGATCTGAATTCCTTGATGTCACTAGCGGGGTCCCACAAGGGTCCCTACTGGGTCTTCTACTCTCTTTAATCTACATAAGTGACCTCCCCACTGTTGCAAGTGAAAGTGAATGCTTCGGATATGCCGATGACTAAAAACTGTTAAGCACATCTCACGAACTCCTAGAAAGTGACCTAATAAGTTTACATAACTGGTGTGTCGCAAACAAAATGAAACTCCATGATGACAAATGGACAAATGTAGTCTGATACACTTCAAAAAACAATCAGTGGTCAAAATGAACGAAGTCGCTGTCAAACCTGTTAAAGTTCAAAAAGACCTTGGTGTCCTAATCTCGACTGACCTCTCCTGTCTCCTGGAAAGAAAACTGTAATCTGCGTCGAACTAAATCTCTGAAATCATTGTGGTTCCTCAAGCGTAACATTTTTTTCAAGTCAACGACTAAAACCAAACTAAACGCATACACAGGATACGTGGTACCCGTCATATCGTACGCATGTGAGGTCTGGTACCTGGAGGATACTCTGCCAATGCAGGAACTGTATCCAACATTCCAAACTTACTCAATAATGACATAAAGGGTGAAAACCCATGGTATATCCCTAAAGACTTCGCTACTACTACTACTACTACTACTACTACTACTACTACTACTACTACTACTACTACTACTACTACTACTACTACTACTACTACTACTACTACTACTACTACTACTACTACTACTACTACTACTACTACTACTACTACTACTACTACTACTACTACTACTACTACTACTACTACTACTACTACTACTACTACTACTACTACTACTACTACTACTACTACTACTACTACTACTACTACTACTACTACTACTACTACTACTACTACTACTACTACTACTACTACTACTACTACTACTACTACTACTACTACTACTACTACTACTACTACTACTACTACTACTACTACTACTACTACTACTACTACTACTACTACTACTACTACTACTACTACTACTACTACTACTACTACTACTACTACTACTACTACTACTACTACTACTACTACTACTACTACTACTACTACTACTACTACTACTACTACTACTACTACTACTACTACTACTACTACTACTACTACTACTACTACTACTACTACTACTACTACTACTACTACTACTACTACTACTACTACTACTACTACTACTACTACTACTACTACTACTACTACTACTACTACTACTACTACTACTACTACTACTACTACTACTACTACTACTACTACTACTACTACTACTACTACTACTACTACTACTACTACTACTACTACTACTACTACTACTACTACTACTACTACTACTACTACTACTACTACTACTACTACTACTACTACTACTACTACTACTACTACTACTACTACTACTACTACTACTACTACTACTACTACTACTACTACTACTACTACTACTACTACTACTACTACTACTACTACTACTACTACTACTACTACTACTACTACTACTACTACTACTACTACTACTACTACTACTACTACTACTACTACTACTACTACTACTACTACTACTACTACTACTACTACTACTACTACTACTACTACTACTACTACTACTACTACTACTACTACTACTACTACTACTACTACTACTACTACTACTACTACTACTACTACTACTACTACTACTACTACTACTACTACTACTACTACTACTACTACTACTACTACTACTACTACTACTACTACTACTACTACTACTACTACTACTACTACTACTACTACTACTACTACTACTACTACTACTACTACTACTACTACTACTACTACTACTACTACTACTACTACTACTACTACTACTACTACTACTACTACTACTACTACTACTACTACTACTACTACTACTACTACTACTACTACTACTACTACTACTACTACTACTACTACTACTACTACTACTACTACTACTACTACTACTACTACTACTACTACTACTACTACTACTACTACTACTACTACTACTACTACTACTACTACTACTACTACTACTACTACTACTACTACTACTACTACTACTACTACTACTACTACTACTACTACTACTACTACTACTACTACTACTACTACTACTACTACTACTACTACTACTACTACTACTACTACTACTACTACTACTACTACTACTACTACTACTACTACTACTACTACTACTACTACTACTACTACTACTACTACTACTACTACTACTACTACTACTACTACTACTACTACTACTACTACTACTACTACTACTACTACTACTACTACTACTACTACTACTACTACTACTACTACTACTACTACTACTACTACTACTACTACTACTACTACTACTACTACTACTACTACTACTACTACTACTACTACTACTACTACTACTACTACTACTACTACTACTACTACTACTACTACTACTACTACTACTACTACTACTACTACTACTACTACTACTACTACTACTACTACTACTACTACTACTACTACTACTACTACTACTACTACTACTACTACTACTACTACTACTACTACTACTACTACTACTACTACTACTACTACTACTACTACTACTACTACTACTACTACTACTACTACTACTACTACTACTACTACTACTACTACTACTACTACTACTACTACTACTACTACTACTACTACTACTACTACTACTACTACTACTACTACTACTACTACTACTACTACTACTACTACTACTACTACTACTACTACTACTACTACTACTACTACTACTACTACTACTACTACTACTACTACTACTACTACTACTACTACTACTACTACTACTACTACTACTACTACTACTACTACTACTACTACTACTACTACTACTACTACTACTACTACTACTACTACTACTACTACTACTACTACTACTACTACTACTACTACTACTACTACTACTACTACTACTACTACTACTACTACTACTACTACTACTACTACTACTACTACTACTACTACTACTACTACTACTACTACTACTACTACTACTAAAAGGGTTCTAAAGAGCATGTTCTATGTTCTAAAGAACACTACCCCACCTCTGCTTCACGCCCGCTTCATAGGTGCCATCTACTAAACTAACTTACTCTCCCCCACCAGCCACCTCCCCCTCTCTCACGCAACCTCAGTCACTAATTCTTCCTACTTTGTGATATTACTCTTTTCATCATTTCTCAATCCGTTAAAATTTGACAATGCAGATTTGCTTTTTCGTTCACCCCCATTATCTTTAATCCAAAGGGTTAGCCGTTCCACTTCGTGGACTGCCAACGAGCGCTTGAAAAAAATGAGCACTTGAATCTGATTGGCCAATACGCAAGTTGAATTATTTTATTTTTGATCTATTTTCCCAATTTTGGCTTTCGATCTATTATTGTTTTTTGCATCTATTTATATGTTTTTATACAGCTAAAGTTAGCAATATATCTTTCTTCTGCCTTTCTTATAACTTTATATGTTGTTATACAAAAGTATTTATAGTATAACTAGTAATGTCAACATCTGACATTTCATTATCGCTTATATCTAGTATAAAAATATATAAATAGATCCAAAAAACAGTAAATCGAAAGCCAAAATTTGGAAAATAAATAGAAAATAAAATTATTCAACTTGCATATTGGCCAATCAGATTCAAGCACTCATTTTTTACACAGCCTATAATATTTTCGGCTGTAATTCTTTGTAAGGTTGTGATATATTCAAATCAAGTCTCACCGGCCGCTAACGCCTGGCCATGGCTCGCAAATAACACCTATATTCAGCCAATGAAATAGAGATTAATTTTCAAACAGTGGTCGGATTAGACAACTATTATCCCGGACATCCACGAAATGGGCAAGGGAACAATATGATACCCTAATAGTCAGTTTTGGCCGTTGAATGTAATATTATATTAACCTAGCAGTCAATTTTAGTCGGCGAGATAGAAACCTAATACAATTTTTGAGCTCCATAAAAACTAAATGGATGGTTAAAAGTTTATTCCAAATTTATAATTTTTTGACGAAAAAAGAATTGTATCAATTTTTCGAAATTGCTACAATTGCGCGCTTCGAATATCTTATCTGCTGTATAATCCTCCATATCAAATTGCTAATTAAAGTTACCTTTGGAAACTAATGGAATTAAATTTGCATCCAGAAGTTTCTTAAATTCCAAGCACATTAAAATAATGGAACGGTTGGCAAAAACAACTAAATTTGAATTGAGAATTTGCACTAAAAGAGTGAAACAATATCGTTTTTCTCATCTTTTTGTTTAAAAATGTTTTTTTTTGCAAACCATTATGTATACAATCGAACGATAAATTGTTGCGCTGTTATGCAAAATTCTGGTTGCCTCCGAAACAAAGGGTCAATCCAGCATGTCTGGAATATTCGCAGAGACAACTTGATATCATAAATATAAAGTATTTCAAGTTTAATTCTGAACAAATTTGTTTATAAATGAAAAATTATGCTGAGAAAAATCCAAAATCTCACAAATGAAGGCTAATGATATTTCTAATAGTCTGAAAGCGAATAACTGGATCAACAATGGCTACTTTTTTGGAAAAATTATCGCGAATCTTGGTAGTAAATTTGCCTTACAGACCATTAGTGCATTATTTCTTTCTAACTAATGTTGTCAGAAAAAATCCAGTTTTGCCTTCCTTTACCGCATTTCCAACCTTTTGCGTGATTTTTTTTAGTTTTTCAGGATAGTTTAATTCTTCTCCTAGATTTCACAGTCGTAAAAGTAAGAACAGTTGCTATGCAAAACAACATGAAGTGACTGGATTTAATATGCCCAAAAACGAAAACAAAAAAATATAATAAATTAATAAAGCCCATTTAATATAGCCGTTGTCTTATTATGTTTTTCTTGGTGTTAGTTACAGACCTATAGATAATTGGTTTTTGTTTTAGCCGTTTAATGTTCTTCATGAAACCAAAGTAAGAGTATCACAATATCGAAAAATCCTAACAAAGTATTACGTACTTTTGTATTTTGTAATATAAATTCCATCAAATTATTCTATTTAGTTTTCTCAGCTTATTCAGTCTAAATGGTCTCCTGAAAACTAATCTCGTCTACATCCTGCAATTTCATGTTTGTTTTAGACGTGAAGCGGTTGTTTGTCTATTTGAACTCTTATTTAGAGAGAAATGGCAGAAAATTATTCGCAAACTTTAATTTTTGTCATACTGAAAATCAAAAAGAAGCTGTTTGTGATAATTATTTCATGAAATGTGAGACTATTTGTTGTTTTGTTTTATCGGAACGCAGAACAATGAGTTTGAATTTAATACAGACAGTATAATTGTGGATCGATTTTAACGGCCAAGGAACGTAGCCTCCCAATTAAGGCGATGATGTCTAGTTTTGGACGTCATCGCCTTAATTTGGTTTTAAGATTGGCATTTTCAAAAAGCGGTACTTTTAATCAAATAAATTGAGCATTTCGATTCCTTAAGTACAACATTTTGATTCATATAAAAAATTGTGATCATATCGCCTTAAGTCCAAGCAATAAGCTCTTCTTGTATTTAATGAACTTGCACAAATCCTGTCCTCTACTCAAGTATTTCATTCCAACACACATTTAACATTCACCAGCTCAAAACTTAAGAGTGACACTGAGCCAGAAATGGGAGCCATAAGTTATGTGATAGCCATAACATATTAAAAAACCTCTTTTTATTAAAATTCTTTAACCATATGAGACGCTGTACATCACAATAATATGTCGTGGCTTCTTATATTCTCATCACTCCTCTCGCTGCAGCTCCAGCAGAATTACAATGAAAGTTGAACATTACATTAAAGTTTTTATAATCATCACTCTGCTATCAAAAGTGCGCTTCCTGTAAAGCACAAAAATATGAAATATACCATTAGGATTGAATTCAAAGTCATAGTGAGATCTTTTTAAACTTCACTGATCTAAAAAAAGAAAAGCTTGAGCAGAACGTAGGCGATTGTTTTCTTAAGAGCTTGGTCAGAGAAAATGAAAGACTGACTCTTGATTGAGTGCTGATTAATATATACAGTACTGATTATTAATATCATTTCTTATATGTATATATATATATATATATATATATATATATTATATATATATATATATATATATATATATATATACATATATATATATACATATACATATATATATATAGATATATATATATATATATATATATATATATACATATATATATAGATATATATATATATATATATATATATATATAATATATATATATAGATATATATATATATACATATATATACATAGTAATATTAAATGAGTGCTGATTATTAAATGAGAGCTGATTAAATGAGTGCTGATACTCGCTGAAAAATGAGGGCTGATTATTATATACAGGACTGATTATTATATCATTTATTATATATATATATATATATATATATATAGATATATGTATATATATGTATATATATGTAGGTGACAATATTTACAAGAGTATATATATATATATATATATATATATATCCAAATAGACAGTAATGAAAAATGTATGTCAAAAATATGACCAATTTTTTTGTACCGGAGTTGATAGAAATGATATTGAAATTTAAGCCATTCTAATATAATAGAGTCAAATGCAAACTTACTGTCTTTTTGAGCAATGAGTTTGTATTTTATACAGACAATATAATTGACATGCTATTCGCATATTCACAACCCGGAAATGAGTTGGTAGAAATGTGGATCGATTTTAACGGCCAGGGAACGTAGCCTCCCAAACAATCATTACATGGTCTGGACTGTTATTTTTGTCGCTTTAAATCTAATTATAGGTCTGCTACATCCATTCATAGTGGCGTTATTGCACAGACCCATATTTTTATATTCACAAGCCCTTAGTTTTGGATAACATCGCCTTAAATCGATTTTAAAATTCGCATTTTTAAAAAGTGTTACTTTTAATCAAATTACTTAAGTATTTCGATTCACGAAGCCCAACATTTTGCTTCATATAAAAAATTGTGATCATATCGCCTTAAGTCCATGCAATAAGCTCTTCTTATAATTAATAAACTTGCACCACTCTTGTCCTCTAATAATTTAAATCACAATGGGGCCCGTAATATCAATTCCAGTTAGATGGATAACAACTGTAAGAAAATTACTTGCACGTCAATGGAAAGGACAAACTATAGGCAATTTACAATTGTAATTAAAAAATAATGAAAAAAATATACACGGTTCACTTCCCAAATGAACTAAATCAAAACCGCTTACAGTAACCCAACTGGTCTTGCAATTACAAACATCCTGATTTCTGTCTCACTCACACTCAATCTCTTCCCTGCTTTTCACAATATCTTTTAAAGTTTAGTCCCACTAAACCAACTACTTTCTCTCGCTTGTGCAAAAACCTCTCCCGTGTTCAAATTTCTAAATTCTCCCAAAATTCTACGTCTGCCAAAATTTTTCTGTGTCAATTCAATATATACTCATCCAATACGCTCTTATCTTAAGCAAACAGACCTTAATCTCTTAAGTAATCATTGCAACTTGCACTTGAAATCTGTCACATTTTGTGGAGGGCTTTGTTTGCTGTGCAAAAAGACCAATATCAAATCTTGATCAGCCATTCAACTGCTACCAATCATTTTTCAACCTTCTCTTTATCTTAAATACAAGACCTTTGGACTCTTATGTAAACGAATCCACTCCGCTTTGTCTCATATATGCATTTGACATGTCAATCAGTGTTTGTTTAGTAAAAAATGAACGTTGCTCTGAAAAGTTCATTTTTCTCTTTTTCCGATATCAATTTAGGTAGCTGCAACCAATCCCTGTCAAATTTCAAGTGATTAGCAAATAACTAAACTCAACCCCAAAGCTAAGAGCAATTGTTATTCTTTTTTTCACAATATTTCATGCAATTCCCCAATTAAAACCTGCCGAAAAATCTGAGATTCCTAAAAGCCAACAATTTGACCTCTAGGGTCATCCAAAGGTCACCCTCAAAAATGAGGGGTGAGGTTGTTAAAAACTAACTATTGTCAAAAAACTTTTCACAGTTGCACCTACCTACAAACTTTCATAACCTAACTCCCACTAGAACACGAGCAATGACAGGGCACACTTTTCATCAACCTCCCGGATTACCCCAAACTTCAGAACGCAATATCACGGGAAGTAGTGACCAAAACCACATCGAACATAATTTTCTAGTAAATATAGGGTGCCACCAATCTGTCTGTCATTTTTCATGACCAACGGATAAGTCGTTGTGAGTTGTTGTGCAGTTTGAATATTATTAACGAGTCGTGGGTGCCAAAAACCGAAATGGACTCCGTCCAAATTGACCAGGGTGGTAATATTTTGTCACTAACTCTCCGGGGTTATCATAATTTTACCATATCAAGCACACTTGGGGGCCAAAAATTCGTGTTTTTCTGTTTTCAGCTCTCAGGTCATCCCGTAGCACCGACTTCCGGTTGCACCCGGAAGTTTAAAATAGCACCAACATAAAACCCTTGAAAAGCTACACCAATCTTCCAACAATCAAAAGACTGCTACCTATACTCCACGAGCAATTCAAAATTCTAGATGCTGTATAATCCTCTAGATATTAAATTGCTAAGTAAGGTTACGTATTGGAAGCTATTGGACTTAAATTTGCAGCAAGAAGTTTCTTAATTTCCAAGCACAATAAGATAGTGGAATCGTTGGTAAAAACAACTAAATTTGAGTTGAGAATTTGCACTAAAAGAACTAAATGAACAATATCGTTTTTTTTTATCTTTTTGTTTTAAAAGGTTTGTTTTTGAAAACTAGCATGTATGCAATCGAATGATAAGTTGTTGCGCTGTTATGCAATATTCTGATTGCTTCCGAACCAAAGGGTCAATCCAGGGTGAACTTGATTTTAATAATATAAAAAATTTCAAATTGTCGTCTTCTGAACACTGCTAGGGTGAACAGTAAGGGGAATCTGTCGATCAAATAAAATAAACCAATGGTTTTGAATTGGTGAAGCAAGCAATAATTTGTTACTCCGCAATTTCCCCTCTTCCACTCTTGTATGCTTTTGCAAATTAGATTGCTTTTAAATAATTTAAATCACAATTGGGCCCGTAATATCAATTCCAGTTAGATGGATAACAACTGTAAGAAAATTACTTGCACGTCTCTTTTTCCGATATCAATTTAAGTAGCTGCAATCAATCCCAGTCAAATTTCATGTGATTGAAACATAACTAAACTCAACCCCAAAGCTAAGAGCAATTGGTATTCTTTTTTTCACAATATTTCATGCAATTCCCTAATTAAAACCTGCCGAAAAATCTGAGATTCCTAAAAGCCAACAATTTGACCTCTAGGGTCATCCAAAGGTCACCCTCAAAAATGAGGGGTGAGGTTGTTAAAAACTAACTATTGTCAAAACAATTTTTCATAGTTGCACCTACCTACAAACTTTCATGACCTAACTCCCATTAGAACAGGAGCAATGGCCGGGCAAACTTTTCATCGACCTTCCGGATTACCCTAATTGAATTGTCCAAATGTAATATCTCGGGAAGTAGTAACCAAAACGTCATCGAATAAATTTTTCTAGTAAATATAGGGTGCCACCAGTCTGCCTGTCATTTTTATGACCAACGGATAAGTCGTTGCAAGCCGTTGTGCAGTTTGAATATTATTAACGAGTAGTGGGTGCCAAAGCCCGAAATGGACTCCGTCCAAATTGACCAGGGTGGGTATATTTTGTCACTAACTGACCTGGGTTATCATAATTTTACCATATCAATCTCATTTGGAGGCCAAAAATTCGTGTTTTTCTGTTTTCGGCTCTCAAGTCATCCCGTAGCACCGACTTCCTGTGGCACCCGAAAGTTTAAAATAGCACCAATATAAAACCCTTGAAAAGTTACGCTAATCTTCCAAAAATCAAAAGAATGCTACCAATTTTCCACGAGCAATTCAAATTTTACGTCCCGCAGCACGAGGCGTGCGATAGTCCCGTGCAGGTTGGTGTGGATTCAATTCCGACATTAAAATCGAATTCCTCGTCCCCAAATTAGTCTATCCTCCAATTTTCAGGTCAATCCGACTTCAGTTTTTTTAGAAATTGCTAATTCCGTTTCAAAGTTAACTGTTTTTAGTGAAAACTGCCTATTCTTATTTCAAAAAGCTAATAAATTTCTCCCAGAACTTCCTTAATCCTTCGCATGATCATTTAGCTTCGCTGATACATTTATCTGGAATTGGAAGTGGATACATTTATCTATCCATTGCAACCCTCAATTACTATTATATTATACTCAAACAGTCATTTTCTATCCAAAAGATTGAAAAATTTCAAATCACACCATTTCCGGTTTTAATAGCTCGGTGTTGGGTGATCAGATTGGCCCAAAAGGTATACCAGCCTGAGAAGACCATTGGGTGTACCTGACAATAAAATTTGGTAGACGTCCGCTGAATATAACCCTACATGGGGAGGCGGTTTAGATCTGCTCGGCGCTGTTTTGAGAAACTGATAAATTGCCTTTTTAATTTACTTTAAATCAACAAAACTCTACTTAACTAAATGAGATCGAAAAACTGTAACCGCCCGAGCACGTATTCCTATTATGTATGGACAATCATTAGGGGAACATCCCCAAAAAAATTTCAAAGTCCAAGAATGAATGTAAATTAAAGAGTTGAGGTGTACCAGGTTTTGGGTGCCGATTTTTTTTCAAATTCAAAATTGCACTTTGATTCACTTCAAATTGAAATTGCTATTCTGTTCAAAGTATCTAATTAACTTCAAATGTTCGCTCTCTAGTTTTCTTCTAAATTTAAATCCTTTTTTTCAACTTTGACATGATCCACGATTACAACTTTGCTAATTCGACTAAATATTTTGACAGCTCAATGTGTTTTTTTTTCATTAATTTGTTTGTATAAGACATATCACTCAACTCCCCTCTCTGGCGCCTTCGAAACAATAATCCTTTAAGAAAGAACGCTGATTTCAAACACCTGATTAACTTGTCTAAGTTGAACTAAATTATCTAACTTACTCGCAGTATCTACTTACAAAAATTCCTTGCGTTCTACACAAATTTATTTCTGAACAAAATTGCTTATAAATGAAAAAGTGAGCTGAGGAAAATCCGAAATCTCACAATTGAAGGCCAATGATATCCCTTATAGTCTGAAATCGAAGAACTGGATCAACAATGTCTACTTTTTTGGGAAAACTATCGCGAATCTTAGGAGTAAATTTGCTTTGCAGGCCAGTAGTGCATTATTTCTTTCTAAATAATGTCGTCAGAAAAAATCCAGTTTTGCCTTCCTTTACCGCATTTCCAACCTTTTGCGTGATTTTTTTTTAGTTTTTCAGGATAGTTTAATTCTTCTCCTAGACTTCACAGTCGTAAAGTTAAGAACAGTTGCTATGCAAAACAACATGAAGTGACTGGATTTAATATGCCCAAAAACGAAAACAAAAAAATATAATAAATTAATAAAGCCCATTTAATATAGCCGTTGTCTTATTATGTTTTTCTTGGTGTTAGTTACAGACCTATAGATAATTGGTTTTTGTTTTAGCCGTTTAATGTTCTTCATGAAACCAAAGTAAGAGTATCACAATATCGAAAAATCCTAACAAAGTATTACGTACTTTTGTATTTTGTAATAAAAATTCCATCAAATTATTCTATTTAGTTTTCTCAGCTTTATTCAGTCTAAATGGTCTCCTGAAAACTAATCTCGTCTACATCCTGCAATTTCATGTTTGTTTTAGACGTGAAGCGGTTGTTTGTCTATTTGAACTCTTATTTAGAGAGAAATGGCAGAAAATTATTCGCAAACTTTAATTTTTGTCATACTGAAAATCAAAAAGAAGCTGTTTGTGATAATTATTTCATGAAATGTGAGACTATTTGTTGTTTTGTTTTATCGGAACGAAGAACAATGAGTAGGTATTTTATACAGACAGTATAGTTGACTTGATATTCTCATATTCACAACCCAGGATGAGGTGGTGGAAATGTGGATCGATTTTAACGGCCAGGGAACGTAGCCTCCCAAACATTAATTACATGGTCTGGACCGTACTTTTTGTCGCCTTAAATCTAATCATAAGTCTGCTACATCGAATCATAGTCGCGTTATATCGCAGGCACACATTTTTATATTCACAAACCCTTAGTTTTGGACAACATCACCTTAATTCGATTTTAAAATTCGCATTTTTAAAAGCGGTACTTTCAATCAAATAACTTAAGTATTTCGATTAACAATGGTCAACATTTCGATTCATTTAAAAAAATTTCGATAAAAAAAAATTCTGATCATATCGCCTTAAGTCCTTGCAATAAGCTCTTCTTATATTTAATTAACTTGCACCAACCCTGTCCTCTACTCAAGTATTTGGTTCCAACACTTCATATAACATTCACCAGCTCAAAAGGTTAACAGTGGCCCAGAGCCAAAAATGGGAGCTCTAAGTGAAGTTAATGCCATAGTTAAAAATTATTTTTAGTGAATCTTATTGTCTTAGCACCCTACTCTAAAGAGGAAAACATATACAAAAATCCTCTTTCAATCAAAATTCTTTAACCATATGAGACGCTGCACATCGCGATGCTATGTCGTGGCTTCTTATATTATCATTACTTTTCTTGCGCTGCAGCTCCGGTGTAGTTACAATGAAAGTTGAATATTGCATTTATGATTTTTATTATCATCACTCTGATATCACAAATACGCTTCCTGTAAAGCACTAAAATATGAAACATACCATTAGGCTTGAATCCAAAGTCATAGTGACATCTTCTAAAACTTCACTGATCAAATAGTGAAAACCTTGAGCAAAACCTGGACGATTGTATGAAAGATAGATTGCTGATTATTATATCATGTATTATATATACAGGTGACAATAGTTAATTTACAAGGGTACTTATTTATACAAATAGATACTAATTAATAATATGTCAAAAATATCTCCAGTTTTTCTTTGTACCGGAGTTGATTGAAAAGATCTTGTAACTCAAACCACACTAATATGATACATTCAAGTGCAAACTTACTCTCCTTTTGAAGCATAGTTTCAGAATTTTGTCCATCGCAAATATGAATAATTTTCTATCAATGTTAATTTTGTCACAAATTTGGAAATAACTCTCTTGGAATATGTGCAGATTTGAAATCAAAAGTTAGTTAGGTTTTTTACAACATTTTAATTCAACATAACTACACACTCTTTGAGATTATCATATAATCTGGGTAATATCAGATAAGAAATAATTTCGACGAAAGATGGATAGAAAGAGGCTCGTTTGTTATTTAGTAGTTAAATTTAGAGTTCCTGCTCCTTTTTTTGTAAGCAGTGCGATTGGATCATTTTTAAAGAATTTGGTTCTATCCAGTAATTCAAAGAAGCTATCGATAGCTTGAGCAATTTAGATCAACTCAGCAATAATCAGAAAATATATTTTGTTTTTTTTTTTAATTTTTGAACAGTGATACATGTGTTCAGTGTTACGAGATTTCGCCGATTGCTGATTGTATGATATGACGTAATGTGATTGATTCCTCCTTGAATTTCAGAGTCCTATGATGCTTGATATATTCTGCATAATCATTAATAAGATTTGGTCTGGCCTCTTACAGCCCCCTCCCCCAGCTTACAGATCAGATAATGTATACCCTCCCTTCTCGACTTACCATAAATATGCGATAGTGTAGGGCTTTATATTCGTGGGGTGCTATAATGGGAAACACCAAAAGATTAATCCAGTCAATCCTAAGTAGTGGTAAGTTTTTTTCCTTTTGTTGTTACAAGAATGATAGAAGAGCGGACAATGCGAGCACAACCAAGTATTTCTCTCCGCCGAACCTCAGTGACAAATCTGAAACGGCAAAAATTTTGACACCAATTGCGTTTAAAAAAAAGAGTTAACTTATATCTTCTCCGAGTTTTGGAGTAAAAAGAGTAATGTAAATTTAGAGCCGAAACGCCTCAAAATAAGCTTTCTAAACCTACTTTATAATCTCGTCATGTCTCGTCAAAAAATGTCTTATCAAGATTAAAAGTTGAAGCTCTATTTGGTTAAAATTTTGAAAAACGTTAAAAACTATTAACTCCGCGAAAACAACGAAGGAAAATTAGACTGACTGTGGTGAAATAATTGCCAAAGGCTGGGCGATAAAAAAATTCTTACATATTTTTCAACTAAGGTAAAATCCCAGTAGGAAGGGCTATAAAGAAAAACAGCCACCGTATGAACCCAACCTTCTTTTCTACCACTAATACCGGTGTTGAGAAATAGCGACAAAGCAAAGAAAAAGCGACAAAAACCGACGATTTTTTGTGTTTGAACCCGACGAAGTAGGGTCAGTAGGGAAAAGTAGGGAAAAATAGGGTGGGTTCATACGTTGATTTTTTTGAAACGAAGAAGTTTGAAACGGATTTCTTACCAGTTTCCGAGATCGATCGATTTCCGACACCCACACATCCAAAATCAAAGGAGGCTTCGGCCCATTTGACTGTCTCGTAGTAGACGTCCAGTTGGAATGAGTACCCTGATGCCAGTGCAGTCATACCAGTCATCACGTGTTCACACTCCCAATCGCTGTTTCCATTTTGGGTGCAGATGTCACTGAAGTTGAGTCGATCCACGTTGGTCAGTGAGTCACATGCACCCCACTGCATGTGAACAACAAATAAACACCTATCCTTCTATACCTGTGTCTTTTATGACCTAAATTGTCCTTAAGTACTTAAATACACATAAGAGTAGCTATATAGCAACATTACAGGCGTCTACCGGTATCAAAAATCCAGGTGCGGACAAAACAGTCCAAGACAAAACAATCCCAAATAAATATTGAAACGATTGTGAATATGAAGTAAAATCAATTAAAAAGCATAATCTATGAGTTGAGCTTCAGAATGCGCTGTTTTTAATTGACATGAAACAAGAATAGTCCAAAAATGTGGTTCAAAATACATAATTAGGCGAAGAAAACTATGTTGTAATCAGCTTTATATTTTTTTCAGTTAATAATTACAGTTATATGAATTACTGTAAGTTTCCGTTTGTTAATTGCTGTGAGCATGTTTAACTCTAGGTTTACCTGGGGCTGTTTCGTCTGGAATCATTTTGTCTGCTTTCTTGAGACTACTTTGTCTGGGACTGTTTTGTCAGGGCATATTTTGCTATTCAGGACTATTCTGTCCGGGACTGTTCTGCCCGGTACTGTTTTGTCTGGGAATGTTTTGTCAGGGATTGTTTTGTTTGTTGATCTCAAAAAACATAGAGTTACAAAAATGGCTTTTGACGTCCTCTCGTCTTTTGACGCCCAATGTGGGAAGTGCGTAAATGTCGTGTAAGCAGTTTGCATACCGCAATTAACTAGCCTAAAATGGAAAATATCTCCAAAATATGTGACTAGCATTTACCTTTGGTTGTAGGGGTATTTCAAAAAAAAATTAATCTTTTTTGTAGTGAAGCGATACCGACGTGTTCCGGCAGATAAGACTCAGATAAATTTTCAACATTGATTACTAAAATGAGGTATTAAGTTGCAATTAAGTAAAATTTATTTATCTAATTTTTTCGAATGTGCTTCTGCGAGAAAAATTTTTTGACGAAGAGTATATTTGACTTTTCAACTACCGGTGACTGAAATTGTCACACAGGGCACTGGTTTTTCATGTTCAAAGTTGGTAAGTACGTTTTACACGTAAATTATGTTACGTTACGCAGAGTGACTTCTGATTACAAAAGTGAGTAAATTTACTCAAAATTTGGTACCGGTAGACCCGTGTAATGAAAAGACAACTTAAATATTAGTATGTCAGCTGTTGTAAGTTCATTCAGTTGTAAAAAAGCTTTGAAAAAAGTGCCTTACCCAGTATGAGGCAAGGTGTTGTTGCTATCGAGGTGGCGGGTCAACGAACGAAAGAGTATTTCTTCATAAGTGAAACAACAATTGAAACCAAACACAAAAAAATAAAAGGTATTTCTGTTTATTTCGACTGGTATAAAATTATAAAAAATGAGGCAGAGGAAAAGAGTACTCATATGATGTTCTTCAGATGAGCTGTTCTAATAAAACATAAGACATCGAGAGATTTGCTGAAGTTTGAGAAGAATCGTTGGATTGATCAAACAGTAAGGGAGTGGATTTCTCAGTTTTAAGCTTGCAAAAAGTCTCTTTTGAGTTTTTCATCAGTGGTTTTTTAGTTTTTATAAAAGATGTCTTGCACGAGGCGTACTTCATTCTTGCCCATTAGACTGGTGGCAGTAATTTTAGACATCTTTCTGAACGTAAAAAATTACATATAAAAAAGAGTAAAAAAATGTATAAAAAAAGAGCAGGCGTTGTTGTTTTCAGTTAATTGCATTGCTTCAATTGGAAAGTATCTGTAGTTTCTTTACTAAAATAAATAGGTTTGAAATTGTGTCCAGATTTTCTTTTATAGTATTTATGGAGAAGCGCTTCTTCGCAAAGTTATTGAAGGCACCAAAAAGGAAAAAGATGACGGGATTTGAATTATCTGTTAACTAAAGTGATTAATCTTACCTTTTGTTGAAACAAAATCTTAGATATTAAATAAAAATTTACTTACAAATTAGGCAGCAGTTTTCTTGATATTGTTGGTTAGGGATTTGCCACCACTTCTTAGCGTTTAAAGCATGAAAAGATGTGGTGTAAAAAAGCCTTTGCTCTGTCTGAGCATTTTTATTGAAACATGTGTGTTGGTTGTAAAATTTTTGTTTTCTTTTTGTGATAAGAAACAAGGATTTTTGACAGGTGTTACTGAAAATGTTTTACTGTTCGCTGAACCATAATGCTCTTTTTTGAAATTAAATTCCTGTAAGTCGGCTATTGATCCTTTAAGTCGGCTATTGATCGGACTGATGACTTTATGGTGTGGTACTCGAGACTTTAAAACTTTATATTGAGGTGTGTTATTCCAATTTTCTTGGTCCGTTAAATATACACAAAAAATAAGGGAAAGTGCGACTTAACATATATCATCTTTACTGTTTATAAAATACTATGTTGTTGTTTAGGTGGAAGCGAAAACCAATCCTTGTATATTGCTCAGGATAATTACGTGAACAAATACAACAGTTTTTCTTGGTATTGAAACTGATTGAGCAAGGTTAGCTAATCTCATGCAAGATGATTGTGATTTTGTTTTACTGTTTTGGAACAAGTGTCTGAAGGCAGGCCCAGGGTGCTTCCCACGGCGCTTCGAATTGTTGGCTTGGGTGTTTTGGACCGTTTAGACTTGACAGAACGGAAAAGAACCGCATTATCATTGTTTCCTATATATTTGTTTGGTGAGAGGGCCAATAGATAGTGCGCTTTGTAATCAACGGCATCTACAGAGTTAGAAAATCAATTTTTTCTGCAATTACAAAGGTATCCCTCAGAAAATTCTGTCAGACTTTGTTTTAAAAAAATCTAAGAGCAGCAGAAGTCTTAATTACAGAAAATCGTCTATTATAGCATTTTGTCGTGAAAGAAGCCGAGAACATAATTAAATCGGGGTTCAATCCACCACCGCCAACTCAATTTTTCGATGCATGGGAAATATAGTTGGCATGGCCAAATCTTTGAAATTCTGGATTGAAGTGAACAAAAAACTTGCAGACGAAGAATACATACGCTGATTTGTGAGGGAACTATGTTGAATACGCTTCCGCTGATAGCCCTATCCATTAAAATATTTGGTGTTGAACCACTGACCCGAGTCATCTTCTTCCTCTTCGCAAATGCAAGAACGGCTTGTTGAGTTCTCCATCGCCATTAGCAGGGCATTTGTGGGAACGAAACAATTAACTGTTGGAGGAAATCTGGGAAAAACTATCGAAGGAAAATCTTCCTACCTTCTCGGAAAGAAGCAAATGGCATCAATCGTTTGACACAATATAATTAGGTGACGTCATGTGGAATTTGGAGGCAAATACGGATAAGGATGAGGCGAGTTGATAAGGTAACCATAAAGTTACCCATTGAGACGATGAATTATAGGTTCTGGGTAGAGAACAATTAAGTTGTTTTGAAGGGTTACATCTACAGGGAGAAAAATTTACTATCTGCAAACAAACTTTGTTCAGTACAAGCGGCTGTAGGTTGAAAATCAGCAATAACAAAGTTTAAAGATTTGCAGTTTCGATCAACCAAAATAGATGATGGTGCAACAGATGAAAAGACAAAATCTAATATGGTTTTGACCATTTAGAATTGAGGGCGGAGAATGTCCTGATATGGAATAATTGACACGTTGTTAATGAACAACGACTGGAAATGGAGTCTTAATTTGTGTTCATAATTGGTCAGTTTTGGCAGCATAGTGTAGACCTCGGTAAATAGCATCAGGGTAGCAAACATACAGCAATTGAAAGTACCACTCCTAACACCCGGGAACTATAAATAATATTCGAATGCCCAATCAGCGTACATTGTCTTCTACGTTGGGTATAGGTTTAGAACTCCTCCTCAGCGTGCCAAACATTGATTTTATACTGGGATACACACTAGGCCAAATCCTTGATATTCCGGATTGAATTGAACCAAAAACTCAAGCACAAAGAATACATGACGCTGATTTATGAGAGAACTAAGTTGAATACGGGAACTATGTCTGTTTATTTTTAGGTCACTCTAGTGTTTCGTTATAGAATTTACACAACTAAAAATGACTGAATAAATTAAAAAGCTGTTGTGTAATGTTAGAATATCGATCAAACTATAGTCTTAAACTTAATGAGAATTAGAAAGAAAGTTTGACTTACCAGATTAGAAAGACAAGCAATATGACTTCGATCAAAGAAATTATATAAATGAATCGTCAAGAAATGGTGCTGAGAATCAGTATTCGGTTCAAATTGGTGAATCTAGATAACTATTATTAGAGTTAGATTAATTGATGTAAAATCTTCCCAGCATGTATTAAATGACGATGATATCTCCGGAAGTGTGAATGAATTCTTAGAAAAGTGCAAATGCATTCCATTTATGGTTCCCTTTGCGACTGATTTGCAGAAGCAAACCATATTGGGTAACCCTTGCGACCCCCACTATAAATCACGGTGCTAAGATTAGTTTTGTATCTTGACTTTTTCACACTGATAATGGGTATATATACAGCTGATTTTTGAGTCCTTTTTCATCCCCAAATTCAAATCACCATCTTGATCTATTAATCAGATCTCTCCTGTAAATCTCTAAATTCTACTGTAAAATATCATTTTGTTATTCTCTCATTTTTGAGAAATTAATTCTTTTACTTAGTTAAAAACGCTTTTATTCCGCTTGCGAAAGTCCATAACCCAACAGGTTATGGGCCCAGCAATTTTCTAAGTCATAAAATTAATTTCCAAAACAAAATTAATTTGTTGTTGACAGTCATAATCCTTTTCTGCTTAGTACCTTTCTTTTCACAACTGTTTTGCCTGCTCAAACTTCAATGGATCAACAGACAGTGAAGCTGCTGACCTACACAGGAAAGGCACAGGACTTTCCAATCTGGAGCACAAGATTTGTGGCGATGATGCAGACGAAGGGACTCTACAAATCACTACTGGGGACAGAGGAGCAACCCAATGAGCCTGCGCCACTGGCCAATGGGGCAACCAATGATGAGAAGAAGAACCACAAGGTGCTGAAGGATGCATATGAGAAGGAAGTTGCAGACAACAAGGAGAAACGGAACAATGTGTGGTGCCATCTGGCACTGACTCTAGATGCAACAACCCTCATGCTGATGAGACATGACTGTGTGGGAGATGATGGCATTGGAGATGGAGCAAAGGCTTGGAAGTTTTTGCAAGAGAGATTTCAGAGTGTGGAGACACCGACAGTGGTGACTTTAGTGGCACAGCTTGCTCGACTGCAGCTCGAGGATTCTGAGGATTTGGACAGCTTCTTCATCAGAGGACAGGAGTTGCTCACAAGGCTACAAGAAGCAGGGGAAGCAGTCTCAGAGACCCTCTTCAACGCCTTGGTCCTCAATGGTCTGCCAATGAGGTATGAAAGTTTTGTTATACAGGAAAGCTTCAACCCGGCAACGAACTTCACAGAGTTGAGGAAAAGGCTGCAGAACTTCCATGAGAGCACGGTGCAGAGACACAATGGACAAAGTGGTTCAGTGGCACTGGCAGTGAAGCGTGACTTCAAGAAGGGACCCAAGAAAGGAAACTGCTTTGTGTGTGGGATCCCTGGACACTTTGCCAAGGACTGCAGTAAGAAGGAGACAGCACAATGCAGCAAGTGTGGTGAGAAAGGTCACCTAGACAGGGCATGCAGGAGACAAAGAGAAGGAGGCAAACATGAGTCAGTGGCAATGGGTCCAACATTGGCTACACCAGACGAGGAATGCTGGGCAGCTCTTACCCAGTGGAAGACAGCAGGCATGCTAGTGGACAGTGGTTGTACAGATCACATAGTGACGAACATCGATGCGTTCCTGGACTTTGTGCCCATTCAATCAGTAGTCAGAAATCCCAACGGAGAGGCTTCCAGAGTGGTGGGCAGAGGCTGTGTGAGGATCAGCATACCCTCAAACAAAGGGGAATTCCAATGCGAACTCAAAAATGTTCTGTGTGTGCCGGACTATTCTTCAAACCTCCTATCAGTCTCAAGATGCACGGAGTGGGGACATAGCTTCACTTTCGAGAGGGGAAATAGCTGCATGAAACTCCAGAAGGGAACTCGGGTAAAACTAACACAAGAAAATAATTTGTTTTACTTACCCTGAAGCGTTCTAGAATTCAAGATGAGTTCCAACAGCGTGAAACTTGACAGTGCAAGGAAGTGGCACAGACGATTGGGTCATTTGAATCAACCGGATGTGGTCAGGAATGCACCAGAGACAGTTGGAGAACTCGATGATGTATGCAATGTGTGTGCATTGGCCAAGATCACAAAGACTCCAGTACCAAGAGTGGCAGACACCCAAGCAGACGAGAAGCTGGAGAGGGTGTTCACAGACGTGATGGGACTTTTCAGAGTAGAGTCACTGTCAGAGTTCCGGTTCTGCATAGTGTTTGCAGACCAGTACACGAAGTTTGTGTTTGTGGACTTGCTTAAGGCAAAGAGTGAAGCACTGGCCAGCCTGAAGAAATTTGTTCTCAGTGTGGGGACGCCCAAGATGCTGAGGCAAGACAATGCGAAGGAGTTTCTCTCAGAGCAGTTCAAGGCGTACTGCTTAGATGCAGGCATTCTACAGGAGAAGACCATACCAGAGACGCCACAACAGAATGGGTTAGCTGAGAGGTGCAACAGGACACTGCTGGAGATGGCAAGATGTTTGCTCATTGACTCAGGACTTCCCAAGATGATGTGGGGAGCAGCAATTCTTCACGCAGCAAGGATCAGAAACTTGGTTGTGAGACGAGGAGAAGAAAAATGCCCAGCAGAGCTGATGAGAGGTATAAAACCTAAGCTTCCAATTAGTAAATTATCTATTTGTGGTTGCACAGTCTTCATGAGGAAGAGGGACAGAGACGTCAGCAAACTTGAACCCAAGGCACTGGAAGGAAAGTTTGTGGGTTACACTGAAGGAGAAAACGGATACCTGGTGTACATACCCAACACACGCAAGGTAATGGCAGTTCGAGATGTGATCATCAAGGAGTCTGAAGTGGGCTCAATCCCTGACAACAAAGAAACGGCTGACCTACTAGATGATGGGTCGGAACTGGGAATCTGGCACCCAGATGATGGTCATCAAGTAGATGACAACAGAGAACGAAAGGACACATCTACTGCAATAAAGGAGGAGTGGCATGACGCAGGGAGCGTGAATACTCAAGAAACAACACTGAGACAAGAGGCCTCGGATGTTGAAGAAACAGCACTAGATGAAGGATCTGCTGCAACAAGAGGGAGTTACAGAGACTCAGAGTCACTGGAAGAAAGTGACACAGAAGATTTCTCACAGTTAGAGACAGTTGGCTTCAATGAATATGCACTGGAACACGCGGACAGAGCAGAGCCCAGACGAGGGACACGAGCAAGGAATGTTCCGCAATTTTTTGGGGAAGTCAGGACCCATCTTGCTGTGACTGAGGGCGACTATGTGGAACCCAAAACAGTCTACGAAGCCAAGCAAGGTTACGATTGGGACCAGTGGCACCGGGCAATGAAGAACGAGGTCAAGGCACTCCAAGACAACGAGACTTGGAACCTAGTGAGACCACCCACAGACAGGGACGTCAGACCGGGCAAATGGGTCTACAAAGTGAAATTGGGACCCAGTGGTCAAATGGACAAATACAAAGCGCGCTATGTGGCGAAAGGCTTCAAACAAGTGGAAGGACTGGACTACTTTGAGACTTTTGCGCCTACCTGTAAGCCAGAGACCCTCAGGATTCTACTTCAGCTATCAGCGAAGCAGGGCCATGTGATGCACCAATTTGATGTCAAGACTGCTTTCCTGCACTCACCAATCGAGGAAGAAGTGTATCTGGAATAGCCACAGGAGTTTGTAAAACGCGGATCAGATGGGGAGAAGTTAGTATGTCGACTAAATAAATCAATTTATGGTTTGAAACAGGCTGCTAACAACTGGTACAAAGAGCTGGCAAACTTCCTACTGAGACAGGGGTTCACCAGAAGCAGGAACGATCACTGCTTGTTCGCAAGATCAGAGGCAGAGGATCACACCTTCATCTTGGTCTGGGTTGACGACATCATAGTAGCATCAAGAAGTATGACAGTGATCTCCGATGTCAAGAGGGCACTAGAGGCAACCTTTCACATGGAAGACAGAGGAAGACTACACTGGTTTCTGGGTCTAAGAATCAGACGAGAGGAAGGCAGAGTCACAGTCGACCAAGAACGCTACATAGAAACAATGCTTGAGCGGTTTCAAATGGATCAATGCAAACCCGCAAGAACTCCAGCTGATTTGAATTTGAAACTTCATACAGCACAGAACGGAGACGAAGAAGTGGACCAGAGGATCTACAGAAGCTTGGTTGGATCACTTCTGTATCTGGCCAAACAGACGAGGCCAGACATCATGTTCACAGTCAACATTCTGTCCAGACACATGAAAGCACCTACCAATCAACACTGTATGTGCGGAAAACGGCTTCTGCGATATCTTCAAGGTTCAAAAGGTTTAAAACTTACTTACACAAAAAAGGCTAGTTATGATTTAGTGGGGGAAAGTGATGCAGACTGGTCTGGAGACGTGAACGACAGAAAATCAACAACGGGCTTTTACTTCAAGCTCAACGGACGTGGCGCAGCACTCAGCTGGCGTGTCAAGAAGCAGGCCACAATTGCTCTTTCTTCATCAGAAGCAATATCAGGGCATGGCAGCAGCAGTTCAGGAAGCACTCTGCCTGAAACAACTTCTAGAGGATTTTGGCATCCAACAGAAACGTCCAATAGCAATTGGAGAAGACAACCAAAGTTGTACCAGACTCTGCCAAAACCCAGTCATGCACAAAAGGAGCAAGCACATCAAAACAGAGTTTCACTTCATCCAGGACAAGACGGAGGATGGGACTATTTCAATTCATTACGTCCCTACAGACAAAATGGCAGCGGACATCTTCACAAAGTCCTTACCCGTTTAGAAAGTGGAAACATTCAGAGCAGTTTGATGGGAACAGACTCTACGCAATCAGCTCAAGTCTGAGTGGGGGTGTTAGAAAATCGATCAAACTATAGTCTTAAACTTAGTGAAAATTAGAAAGAAAGTTTGACTTACCAGATTTGAAAGACAAGGAATATGATTTCGATCAAAGAAATTAAATAAACGAATCGTCAAGAAATGGTGCTTAGAATCAATATTCGGTTCAAATTGGTGAATCTAGAAAACTATTATTAAAGTAAGATCAATTGATGTAAAATCTTCCCAGCATGTATTAAATGATGATGATATCTCCGGAAGTGTGAATGAATTCTTAGAAAAGTGCAAATGCATATCATTTACGGTTCCCTTTGCGACTGATTTGCAGAAGCAAACCATATTGGGTAACCTTTGCTACCCCCACTATAAATCACGGTGCTAAGATTAGTTTTGTATCTTGACTTTTTCACACTGATAATGGGTATATATACAGAGGCAAGGTGTTGTTGCTATCGAGGTGGCGGGTCAACGAATGAAAGAGTATTTCATCATAAGTGAAACAACAACTGAAAACAAACACAAAAAAAAATAAAAGTTATTTCTGTTTATTTCGACTGGTATTAAATTTTAAAAAAAGAGGCGGAGGAAAAGAGTACTCATATGATGTTCTTCAGATGAGCTGTTCTAAGAAAACATAAGACATCAAGAGATTTGCGGAAGTTTGAGAAGAATCGTTGGATTGATCAAACAGTAAGGGAGTGGATTTCTCAGTTTTAAGCTTGTAAAAAGTCTCTTTTGAGTTTCTCATCAGTGGTTTTTTAGTTTTTATAAAAGATGTCTTGCACGAGGCGTACTTCATTCTTGCCCATTAGACTGGTGGCAGTAATTTTAGACATCTTTCTGAACGTAAAAAATTACATATAAAAAAAGAGTAAAAAAATGTATAAAAAAAGAGCAGGCGTTGTTGTTTTCAGTTAATCGCATTGCTTCAATTGGAAAGTATCTGTAGTTTCTTTACTAAAATAAATAGGTTTGAAATTGTGTCCAGATTTTCTTTTATAGTATTTATGGAGAAGCGCTTCTTCATACATCGCAAAGTTATTGAAGGCATCAACAAGGAAAATGATGACGGGATTTGAATTATCTGTTAACTAAAGTGATTAATCTTACCTTTTGTTGAAACAAAATCTTAGATATTAAATAAAAATTTTCTTACAAATTAGGCAGCAGTTTTCTTGATATTGTTGGTTAGGGATTTGCCACCACTTCCTAGCGTTTAAAGCATGAAAAGATGTGGTGTGAAAAAGCCTTTGCTCTGTCTGAGCATTTTTATTGAAACATGTGTGTTGGTTGTAAAAATTTTGTTTTCTTTTTGTGATAAGAAACAAGGATTTTTGACAGGTGTTACTGAAAATGTTTTACTGTTCGCTGAACCATAATGCTCTTTTTTGAATTTAAATTCCTGTAAGTCGGCTATTGATCCTTTAAGTCGGCTATTGATCGGACTGATGACTTTATGGTATGGTACTCGAGACTTTAAAACTTTATATTGAGGTGTGTTATTCCAATTTTCTTGGTCCGTTAAATATACACAAAAAATAAGGGAAAGTGCGACTTAACTTATATCATCTTTACTGTTTATAAAATACTATGTTGTTGTTTAGGTGGAAGCGAAAACCAATCCTTGTATATTGCTAAGGATAATTACGTGAACAAATACAACAGTTTTTCTTGTTATTGAAACTGATTGAGCAAGGTTAGCTAATCTCATGCAAGATGATTGTGATTTTGTTTTACTGTTTTGGAACAAGTGGTTGAAGGCAGGACCAGGGTGCTTCCCATGGCGCTTCGAATTGTTGACTTGGGTGTTTTGGACCGTTTAGACTTGACAGAACGGAAAAGAAACGCATTATCATTGTTTCCTATATATTTGTTTGGTGAGTGGGCCAATAGATGGTGCGCTTTGTAATCAACGGCATCTACAGAGTTAGCAATCAATTTTTTCTGCAATTACAAAGGTATCCCTCAGAAAATTCTGTCAGACTTTGTTTTAAAAAAATCTAAGAGCAGCAGAAGTCTTAATTACAGAAAATCGTCTATTATAGCATTTTGTCGTGAAAGAAGCCGAGAACATAATTAAATCGGGGTTCAATCCACCACCGCCAACTCAATTTTTCGATGCATGGGAAATATAGTTGGTATGGCCAAATCTTTGAAATTCTGGATTGAAGTGAACGAAAAACTTGCAGACGAAGAATACATACGCTGATTTGTGAGGGAACTATGTTGAATACGCTTCCGCTGATAGCCCTATCCATTAAAACATTTGGTGTTGAACCACTGACCCGAGTCATCTTCTTCCTCTTCGCAAATGCAAGAACGGCTTGTTGAGTTCTCCACCGGCATTAGCAGAGCATTTGTGGAAACGACACAATTAACTGTTGGAGGAAATCTGGGAAAAGCTATCGAAGGAAAATCTTCCTACCTTCTCGGAAAGAAGCAAATGGCATCAATCGTTTGACACAATATAATTAGGTGACGTCATGTGGAATTTGGAGGCAAATACGGATAAGGATGAGGAGAGTTGATAAGGTAACCATAAAGTTACCCATTGAGACGATGAATTATAGGTTCTGGGTAGAGAACAATTAAGTTGTTTTGAAGGGTTACATCTACAGGGAGAAAAATTTACTATCTGCAAACAAACTTTGTTCAGTACAAGCGGCTGTAGATTGAAAATCAGCAACAACAAAGTTTAAAGATTTGCAGTTTCGATCAACCAAAATAGATGATGGTGCAACAGATGAAAAGACAAAATCTAATATGGTTTTGACCATTTAGAATTGAGGGCGGAGAATGTCCTGATATGGAATAATTGACACGTTGTCAATGAACAACGACTGGAAATGGAGTCTTAATTTGTGTTCATAATTGGTCAGTTTTGGCAGCATAGTGTAGACCTCTGTAAATAGCATCAGGGTAGCAAACATATAGCAATCGAAAGTATCACTCCTAACACCCGGGAACTATAATATTCGAATCCCCAATCAGCGTACATTGTCTTCTACGTTGGGTATAGGTTTAGAACTCCTCCTCAGCGTACCAAACATTGATTTTATACTGGGATACACAATAGGCCAAATCCTTGATATTCCGGATTGAATTGAACCAAAAACTCGAGCACAAAGAATACATGACGCTGATTTATGAGAGAACTATGTTGAATACGGGAACTATGTCTGTTTATTTTTAGGTCACTCTAGTGTTTCGTTATAGAATTTACACAACCAAAAATGACTGAATAAATTAAAAAGCTGTTGTGTAATAATGATTTTCCTTCGTTGTAAAACAGGATTCTAAAGATCTGAATTTTTTTTGTGGGTTTTTTTAAGGTAAATTTTTTTATCCTCCAGCTTATCTTTGAGCCAAAAGTGAGCTGAATATCCGACTAGTTGAGTTGGTCGCGATGTTCGAATTAGATTGTTTCAAACAGGCAGCTATAGTCCTGTTTAGCAGAAGCTTAAAAGTTTGGTAAACACATCTGTTAGGAACCAAATAAATCTAAGCGAGAAATATACCAAAATGCGTCATTTTTCTTAGCCAATCAGAATCGAGTATTTAAATACGCATAGAAATCGTTCCAATTTACGTACAAAGCTCGAAAAAAGTGCAAATAGCATAATTTCGTTAAACCTAATAAATAAACCTATCAAGTAAGAATCGTTTGAATTTAATTATTTTCGGTTTTTTGCACGGTTTCGAATAGAATGGTGACCAGCGTTGATCACAATTATCAAAAACAGACTGATACCAGTTAAATGAGCAAAAAGACTTTGCCGTCTAAACTCTCACTTGTGGCTATTATCGTACCAATGTTAATACGTTGCTATCGCCAATGCTATGTTCGTCGTAATCTAAATACGTTGTTCTTCTACGTGGCTATCATCGATGAGTTAATACGTTGATCTGTTCGCCCTAATCATAATACGTACTAATGCTTATACGTGTTAGTAATGTCTATAAGTGTTGCCGATAATACGTTAATTTATTGATCTTTGCTTCCAAAAATACGTTGCTATGTCGATGTTATAATCGCTTGATTGAATTGAAACCTTATCGGTAGACTGTTGTTCCGAGCCATATTTACAGCTACATTTATGGTGCCGCGACCCGGGATGCCGCTACATTTATGATGCCGCGAACGAATTACGAACACTTTAATAGATGAGAAGCAACGAATCAAAGACGAGTGCAAGCGCACCCGTATTTGGAGAGTTCTGAATGAAAAATTATTTCACACTCTTCGCATTCTCAATAACGCCAGCCCTCGCGTTGCCCCTTTGCCCTGACGGAGATGACCGGGCATATTTCGAATGTTATCGATTCTGGTTCCAGAACAAGACCTGCAAGGACACGAAGAGAAACATCACTATCAAACAGATGCAGCAATAACAAGGTCAAAAGAATGTCAGTGAACCCAAGGGAGTCCTGATTGTGGCTGGCCAGTCCCATGCGGCTTGACACATTCTTGATGCCAGTTCCCGACCCACTCCACCGACCTCTTGTCTTTGATCCACCACATCACATGGCATCAATCCCCAAGCAAAAGGACCCAACTTACTAAATGTGATTTGTGACATCGAACTGCTTAACTTTTGAGAATGGCTCAAAAAAAAGTCGGACTGCAACCTCTAAAACTGTAAGACAGAACCGAAACCCTTTTTCTTTGCAGTGTATTATTTAAAGATTAAGTTAGACGGCAAGTAACCCAATCCCTTGAACTTTTGGTTTGGAATGCTGTAGTCAAATCAAAATTTTTTGCATAACTGGTCACTAATAACCCCCACAATTGAATTTTTCGAGTTTAAAAACCCTGTGGCTCGGAGTTAGAGCAAAGCTTCTGAAATTCACATATCTTTTTCCGCCAGATTGTAAAGAAAAGCAAGTAGTACTATCTTGACAAGTCTCAGCGAAATAGAATATTTTCTAGGAAAGGGAGCTGAGAAACCTTTATATATACTTAGACTTAAAATACTACAAATATTTTTCCGCCAGATTGTAAAGAAAAGCAAGTAGTATTATCTTGACAAGTCTCAGCGAAATACAATCCTTTTCGGAGAAGGGAGCTGAGAAACTTTTTTAAGAGAAAAAAAAACATCGATTTTGAAAATTTTTGGCTGAAAGTTGGGAAATTCAGACAAAATGGTCCTTTATGGGTACATAGCAAAAAAAAACCTCAAATATGAGAAAAAAATGTGAGCACATAATGCTAATTTGTTCAATTTTGAAAATCTTTGGTCAATTTTGAGGCAAATCAAAAAATTTAGAAAATCAATACCGAATATTGATAAATCGTACTTTCGAGCTTAAAACCGTCCAGTTTACTGGATTACCGTTCCGTAAACAAGAATTTGCAAAAAATTGACCAAAATTTGAGAAAAATTGGACAAATGCATAAAGTTTTGCCAAATTTGTCAAAAAATCATTTTCTCAACAAGAAGGTTCGTTAATTGAGTGAAACTCATTAAACAGAAAAAGTTGTGAAAATTTTCACTTTTCACAACCTCCGGCCTACAAAAAATTATCCTATTCCTCTAATTTTTTTCGTCGCTCGTTTATGTACCGTTTTTTGTCCGCGTTCTTTTCGTTCTTTAACTTTACAATTCTCCGTTTTCCGCTTTTTTTTCAATAACGTCGCTCTCCCAAAACTCCGCTTTCGTTTTCTTCGCTACTTTTCCCATTTTCGATGTAGTATGTTATATGTGAAGTATGTTGTTGTTTTTGTTGCAGTATGTTGATTAAGCTAGTATGCTGGTTAGTTGCTTTGGTCTTGTTGCTTTCTAGGGTGTTACTTAAGTTTGTTCTAGAGTTACGGCTTGTTGGTTTCTGGACTTCTCCAATTTACTAATTTACTAGCACCCCTGTTGTATTATATTGATTTTTGCTGCTGTATGTTTGCGTGTAACTGTATGATTGTTAGTTGCTTTAGGTTTTTGCCTTCTAGGGTGTGACTTAAGTTTATTCTGGAGTTACGGCTAGATTGTTTCTTAACTTTTCCAGCTTTCATTGACTACAAAAGCACTGCATATTACTTAACATTTGCTGTATTTGTTTATTATTGTTGGTATGCTGATCGGTTGTTTAGGTTTGATTATTGCTAGGGTGTGACTTAAGTTTGTTCTAGAGTTACGGCTAGTAATTTTCTTGCTCTTTTCATCCTTTTAGTATACTACCATTTGCCGTAATTTAGTTTGTTATTTTCATATGTTAAGCCTCATATTGACTTGTGCTAGTTTGTCTCTTGCAGTACCATCTCTCCTTCTCCCTAGGGTGTGACTTAAGTTTGTTCTGGAGTTACGGCTAGTTTTTGTTTGTTTGAGTTTGTTGCTGTGGTCTGCTAGCATAGTGGTTCTCGACCTCCCCGCTCACTGCGTAATCGTCCCCCGCCCGTTCCGACCCGCCTTTCCGTTTCGTTGCGCTCTACTCGCTCAACGCCTCCGTTCTGCCCGTCTCGTTTCTTCGTGCGTCGCTCGTTCAGCGTTTCCGTCCCGTCCGTTGCGTCGCCCGTTTACTACCCGCGTTTTCGCCAGTTCCGTTCCGTTCTCTGTTGCGTTGCGCGTCGTTCGCCCGTCCTTCCCGCCCCGTCCGCTTCGTTTCCCGTTTCGTCGTGCTTCGTCCACCCAGTCCTCTTCCCCCGGTTGCCTGTGTTCCTGTTTAGTCTCACGTTGCTTTCAAGCACGTTAGACGCACTCTATAATTTCCTACTCACTTTGGCCGAGTAATTCATTACTCGGTAACTTCTTTTCTGCTCTTCGACGTCTTGATTATCAAGTCGTCGTCATTTGGGTTCGGTATAACCCTCATTCCACGTGTTTGGTTGAAATTTACTCTACATTGATAAATTAGCCATTTCAAAATCATGGCCGAACATCAAGAAAAATTGAAAAAGCTCTTTAATGCAAGATCTAATCTAGAATCTGAGTTATGTAACATCCATAAGGACATCACAGATGCCATAGATCGTCAAGACAGGAAAGTTAAAGTTGAACGCTTGGTTTCTAAGTTGAAGGATGTCTTCAGTAAACTGGTGCAGAAGAATGAAGAACTATTTGGCTTAGCCAGTAAAGCGGAGAACCCAGATTCAATTTACCCTGTCCTTGAGCAATGGTTGGATGATAAAACCAAGAACAATGATAAATTCTTGCTTGCGGCTAGAAGCTATATTGACTCAGTTGCTGACCGAGACACCGTATGTGAGGGCGTTAATCCTCAAGGCCAATCTAAGAGAAGTTCACGCCGAACAACATCATCAATGTCTAGCCAGCGTAAACATGAATTTCTCATGGCAAAACTAAAACGCGAAGAGGCCGAGAAACAAGAACAAGCTGCCCTGCGCCTCGCTAAACAAAAACACGAAATTGCCATGAGAAAAAAGGAGCTTGAAATACAAATGGAACAGATGGCACTTCAAGAATTGGAGGAAGACCACCGCCAGCGTGTTGCAGCAGCTAAATTAGATGAGGCTGATTTAATGGATAATCATCCATTGTTTAGTCACAACTCAAGTGAACTGAATTTGTTTAAAGATAGGGGATCAGATAGAAGTCAGGGACTTGTTCAGGATTGGGTAAATTCGTTTCCAGCAGGTAATTCAAGTGAGTTAAACTTTTCTCGTCCTGGTTCAGCAACCGCCGACCCTCCTGTTAAAGACTTCCCCTAGTAATCCTCCAGAAAACCCAAGTAATGTTGCCGATAACTTACATCATCTTGAAATGCTTTCTCAGTACACACGCCCAGGAGTTGCAATTTCTGTTGCCCAGCAGGAAGCTTTGTATCGGGAATATCTCCAGGCTCAACTGCAGCAATCACTCTTTGATCAAAGGGCTCATAGTCCCTCAGGCAGTGGTGAAGTGAACCAAGTACCAGTTGACGTACAAAATGTCGCACTCCCACCACCTCAACCACCTATGCAACCTCCCTGGCCACCGACACCCGTTATAGCACCAACTAATTCCATTTTTGTACCTAATGTTTCAACAAACCCACAAGTAAATCAGTTCTTGGGTCCCAAGAACTCCAGTGTGCCTGGTCAATTACACATGTCGATGCCTCATGTTCCGCAACTACTGAATCCATCTCAAAGTAACATTCCACACCAAACACAAGTCCCTATTGCCCATTCCCCGCATAATAACCCTCCACCTCTAAACCCACTCGTGAACCCGCCACCCGTGTTCCCATCTCAACATCTATTTATTCCTCAGCCTCCCGTGATTCCGTCGCCCCCTTCAGCGAGCACAGCAACATACTTACCCGTCCCCAACATTCCACAACAAAACATTGTCCATTCACCTCAAGCCCGCCTGTTACCAAGCCCTACCGCACCCAAACTTCCCCTTAACCGTAAACCCGATTTAAATTTGTGGCGTTTCCCTCAGAATATTCTCCCAAACGTAAACCAGGCGAAAAATAATGCAACCGCCTATAACAACGTTCAATCTAACCTACCCCCAAGCACAGCTAACCCCACCATCAGCCATCCCATCTTGCAAATGAGTGCACAACATAATCCAAAAAGCAACTACGCAGCTAACTGTAGCATCCCTGTTAACCCCTTTAGTACAACTACTAACATCGCGCCACCTTTCGTCACGCCGGTTATACATCCAACATACGGGCATACTGCTCCGATACCATTGTGTTGGGGTGGCCCACCGCATCCCACGCCTCCAGCGCCAGCATCTGAAAATGCAAGCTTGATTAAGGCATTCACTGACGCCTTATCTAGCAAGAGGAATGACCCACTACCCGAATGGAAGTTGTTACATTACAGTGGGGATCCTCTACAGTGGCACGAATGGTATGGTCAATTTAAAAGCGCAATTGACTCTCAGTCTTTAACTGATGATGTAAAATTGACATACCTTAAGACCCTCGTAACAGGTAAAGCTAAAACAGCTATAGCTGAGTTCGCCTACTGCGGCGCAATGTACAAAGACTCACTGAGGACCTTAGAAAATAAATTTGGCCAACCACAGGCGGTTGTAAGTGCACATTTGGACAAACTCAACAGCTTTCCACCACTGAAGATGCATAATAGCGATAACATCATTAACTACTCGGGGTGCATTTCAAGTCTTGTCGGGGTATTTAAATCGTTGTCATATGATTCGGATTTGTGGTACGGTTGTACCATAATTTAGTTCTCATTTATTAAAATGTACTTAATTATTCTATACTTGTCTTTGTATAACTAAAAGTCAATGTTCACATAATTATAAATTACCGCCGACTAAAAAGTCATTATTTCATACTGTTCACACCTCCCACTTTTACTCAACTATTCATTCTTTTGAATCTTCTTATTGAATTCAGTCGTTCGCAATCTAATCTCTTTTCCACTAGATAAAATCTTAGCGGATTTGAAGGAGAAATCCATCCTCATTTAATCTGTCTACATTCGCACCGCGATTGTAGTCAATTCTAAAAGTAACAATCCATTTGACGTTGGAAACTTGGATTCGCACCTCGAATCCATACATCTAAATCTACGTGGATTCACAGCACGATTGTACCCTATAGTCAGGGTTTTCACATGGCGCAGTCAGCTACAAAAGAACGCGTACTCTTGGGAATCGAGCCCTTTTGGGAAAAACCGACGTTGGAACCTCCACTGCAATGGGACAGATGGCAGGTCATGTTAAAGTTAGCCATCATGGCTAAAGAAGGAATATCAATCGATACTCTTCTTGACGACCCCCCAAACAAGGTTACTCTACCTCCAGAACCCATCTACGAGGAGGACGTTCAAAACAGCACAGCTCAAAGCGAAAGAGACAGACGTACTAGGAATGAACAGCTAAAAAACTCATGGCTTAACCGATGCCAGAAAGCAGAACTTGTCGGCATACTATGTGGGGAAAAACCTTGGAAATACTGCGACAGTAAAGCAGTATCCCTAACGTATATCAGCCTGGGAGTTGAAGGGAGACGAATTTTTGGTTCACAGGAACCAAGTATTCAAATTGACAGAGTGATCATGAAAGTTCTTTGGGAATGCCTTGATGAAGTGTTCACCAAACAAAGGAATTACATTTGACAGATATACATTCTTATCTCGAAAACAAATGAAAAGCGAACCAGTGGAAAAGTTCTACGGATGCCATCGAGAACTCTCCCTAAATTGTGATATAGGAAGCCATGAGGAATCGATAATACGGGATGTGTTTATCGCTAACATGAAAGATGGAGAAATCCAAAGAGAATTGCTAAAAGAAACACGAGAACCCAAAAAGGCTCTCGAAGTTGCGATCAGTATCGAAATGGGCATACAAACACAACTAAAAATCTCCGGAACCCCAACAACCAATTCAACTAACGAAGTCCTTTCGATAAACAATGTCAAGGATCGTGGAATAGAAAGCGACCATCTACAAATCAGTTCGTAAAACCGACAATCTGTCCAAATTGTGGATATGGTTGGACTCCCTCTCATAGACAAAATTGTCCCGCCCGTGGGAAAATATGTAAAAATTGTGGAATCTCTAACCATTTCGCTAAGGTTTGTCGAAAACCAAAACAAGCTAGCAAACCTAGATCTCGAGTAAATTACGTAGATGACTCAATTTCGGAAGCGGCTACAGTCGGCACCACGACATCAGTAACCGAACAAGTAAATAATATTAGCAAACTCCCACAACAAAAGAGCATATACGATGCCAATTACGATTCAGACTACGACGAGTACGACGACAATTGTGTAGCGGCAATTTCATACAAAACTGACACCCGTGAAGTAGAACCCGTAAATTTGGACATTCGAGTTGGAAATACAAGCACGAAAGTATTAGTGGATTCAGGAAGTGTTTGTACAATCGTTAACAAAAGTCTGGCAGACAAAGTGGTATCGGAATGTAAAGATAGCTATTGGATACAGTCTCCTGAAATACACGATTTAAAAACTTTCTCAAACGACATAATCAAAATAATAGGTATAATCAAGACATCAATAAAGTGTAACGACTGGATAGCCACAGATGTTGATGTAACTGTCGTTGAAGATGGTCACCGACCGATCATTGGACGAGACCTTTTCCCAAAACTAGGTTTCTTAGTAGTTCAATCAAAACAAGTGGCAAACATTGATCAAAATCAATGCCCAATTAAGAGGCAGATTTCTTTTGACTTTCCTGAACTCATCACCCGTGTCGGTAAATCTTTAAAACATTCAGTAAAGTCTACATTTCATAGTGAATTTACACCTACTCATCAAAAAGGAAGACGAGTACCTATTAATTTACAACCATTAGTTAATATAGAACTTAAAAAATTACTTGATGAAAAACACATCATAAAATTAAACAGTTGCTCTGACAAAAATTTCATCTCACCCATAGTCATTACAGTTAAAAGAGATAAAACAGTTAAATTAGCTCTAGATTCAAAAATTTTAAATAAGTCTATTCACAAAAACAAATATCAAATGCCAAATATTGATAATTTGATTGACACAATTCAGCAAAACTTAAATACATCCGCATCACAAGAAACAGCATATTATTCCACACTGGATTTGAAGTACGCATACAGCCAACTTAAATTAGACCCGGAAACGCCCAGACATTGTAACTTTAATATTATTAGCGGTGAGAGAACGGGAACATATCGGTTCATTACAGGTTTCTACGGTTTAACTGATATGCCAGCAGCTTTCCAAAAAGTAATGGACTATACTTTAGTCGGACTAAAAAATACTTACTGCTTTCTAGATGACATTATAGTGGTTAGCCGTGGGTCCAAAGAAGACCATTTAAAACTTGTCTATCAATGCTTACAAAAATTAGATGAGGATAATCTACGAATCAACTTACCTAAATGTCATTTTGCAAAAACCGAAATAGAATGGTTGGGACATAAATTCAGTCAATCTGCAATAGCTCCACTTGAGTCAAAAACAGCGGCAATCGCATCACTAACAGCACCTAAAAATTTAAAACAACTCCGATCATTTTTAGGTTCTGTACACTACCTTGGTAAATTCATTCCTAACTTATCCCAATTATGTCATCCCCTTCGTCCATTATTAAAAAAGAACAGAAACATACTTACCCGTCCCCAACATTCCACAACAAAAAATTGTCCATTCACCTCAAGCCCGCCTGTTACCAAGCCCTACCGCACCCAAACTTCCCCTTAACCGTAAACCCGATTTAAATTTGTGGCGTTTCCCTCAGAATATTCTCCCAAACGTAAACCAGGCGAAAAATAATGCAACCGCCTATAACAACGTTCAATCTAACCTACCCCCAAGCACAGCTAACCCCACCATCAGCCATCCCATCTTGCAAATGAGTGCACAACATAATCCAAAAAGTAACTACGCAGCTAACTGTAGCATCCCTGTTAACCCCTTTAGTACAACTACTAACATCGCGCCACCTTTCGTCACGCCGGTTATACATCCAACATACGGGCATACTGCTCCGATACCATTGTGTTGGGGTGGCCCACCGCATCCCACGCCTCCAACGCCAGCATCTGAAAATGCAAGCTTGATTAAGGCATTCACTGACGCCTTATCTAGCAAGAGGAATGACCCACTACCCGAATGGAAGTTGTTACATTACAGTGGGGATCCTCTACAGTGGCACGAATGGTATGGTCAATTTAAAAGCGCAATTGACTCTCAGTCTTTAACTGATGATGTAAAATTGACATACCTTAAGACCCTCGTAACAGGTAAAGCTAAAACAGCTATAGCTGAGTTCGCCTACTGCGGCGCAATGTACAAAGACTCACTGAGGACCTTAGAACATAAATTTGGCCAACCACAGGCGGTTGTAAGTGCACATTTGGACAAACTCAACAGCTTTCCACCACTGAAGATGCATAATAGCGATAACATCATTAACTACTCGGGGTGCATTTCAAGTCTTGTCGGGGTATTTAAATCGTTGTCATATGATTCGGATTTGTGGTACGGTTGTACCATAATTTAGTTCTCATTTATTAAAATGTACTTAATTATTCTATACTTGTCTTTGTATAACTAAAAGTCAATGTTCACATAATTATAAATTACCGCCGACTAAAAAGTCATTATTTCATACTGTTCACACCTCCCACTTTTACTCAACTATTCATTCTTTTGAATCTTCTTATTGAATTCAGTCGTTCGCAATCTAATCTCTTTTCCACTAGATAAAATCTTAGCGGATTTGAAGGAGAAATCCATCCTCATTTAATCTGTCTACATTCGCACCGCGATTGTAGTCAATTCTAAAAGTAACAATCCATTTGACGTTGGAAACTTGGATTCGCACCTCGAATCCATACATCTAAATCTACGTGGATTCACAGCACGATTGTACCCTATAGTCAGGGTTTTCACATGGCGCAGTCAGCTACAAAAGAACGCGTACTCTTGGGAATCGAGCCCTTTTGGGAAAAACCGACGTTGGAACCTCCACTGCAATGGGACAGATGGCAGGTCATGTTAAAGTTAGCCATCATGGCTAAAGAAGGAATATCAATCGATACTCTTCTTGACGACCCCCCAAACAAGGTTACTCTACCTCCAGAACCCATCTACGAGGAGGACGTTCAAAACAGCACAGCTCAAAGCGAAAGAGACAGACGTACTAGGAATGAACAGCTAAAAAACTCATGGCTTAACCGATGCCAGAAAGCAGAACTTGTCGGCATACTATGTGGGGAAAAACCTTGGAAATACTGCAACAGTAAAGCAGTATCCCTAACGTATATCAGCCTGGGAGTTGAAGGGAGACGAATTTTTGGTTCACAGGAACCAAGTATTCAAATTGACAGAGTGACCATGAAAGTTCTTTGGGAATGCCTTGATGAAGTGTTCACCAAACAAAGGAATATTACATTTGACAGATATACATTCTTATCTCGAAAACAAATGAAAGGCGAACCAGTGGAAAAGTTCTACGGATGCCTTCGAGAACTCTCCCTAAATTGTGATTTAGGAAGCCATGAGGAATCGATAATACGGGATGTGTTTATCGCTAACATGCAAGATGGAGAAATCCAAAGAGAATTGCTAAAAGAAACACGAGAACCCAAAAAGGCTCTCGAAGTTGCGATCAGTATCAAAATGGGCATACAAACACAACTAAAAATCTCCGGAACCCCAACAACCAATTCAACTAACGAAGTCCTTTCGATAAACAATGTCCAAGGATCGTGGAATAGAAAGCGACCATCTACAAATCAGTTCGTAAAACCGACAATCTGTCCAAATTGTGGATATGGTTGGACTCCCTCTCATAGAAAAAATTGTCCCGCCCGTGGGAAAATATGTAAAAATTGTGGAATCTCTAACCATTTCGCTAAGGTTTGTCGAAAACCAAAACAAGCTAGCAAACCTAGATCTCGAGTAAATTACGTAGATGACTCAATTTCGGAAGCGGCTACAGTCGGCACCACGACATCAGTAACCGAACAAGTAAATAATATTAGCAAACTCCTACAACAAAAGAGCATATACGATGCCAATTACGATTCAGACTACGACGAGTACGACGACAATTGTGTAGCGGCAATTTCATACAAAACTGACACCCGTGAGGTAGAACCCGTAAATTTAAACATTCGAGTTGGAAATACAAGCACGAAAGTATTAGTGGATTCAGGAAGTGTTTGTACAATCGTTAACAAAAGTCTGGCAGACAAAGTGGTATCGGAATGTAAAGATAGCTATTGGATACAGTCTCCTGAAATACACGATTTAAAAACTTTCTCAAACGACATAATCAAAATAATAGGTATAATCAAGACATCAATAAAGTGTAACGACTGGATAGCCACAGATGTTGATGTAACTGTCGTTGAAGATGGTCACCGACCGATCATTGGACGAGACCTTTTCCCAAAACTAGGTTTCTCAGTAATTCAATCAAAACAAGTGGCAAACATTGATCAAAATCAATGCCCAATTAAGAGGCAGATTTCTTTTGACTTTCCTGAACTCATCACCCGTGTCGGTAAATCTTTAAAACATTCAGTAAAGTCTACATTTCATAGTGAATTTACACCTACTCATCAAAAAGGAAGACGAGTACCTATTAATTTACAACCATTAGTTAATATAGAACTTAAAAAATTACTTGATGAAAAACACATCATAAAATTAAACAGTTGCTCTGACAAAAATTTCATCTCACCCATAGTCATTACAGTTAAAAGAGATAAAACAGTTAAATTAGCTCTAGATTCAAAAATTTTAAATAAGTCTATTCACAAAAACAAATATCAAATGCCAAATATTGATAATTTGATTGACACAATTCAGCAAAACTTAAATACATCCGCATCACAAGAAACAGCATATTATTCCACACTGGATTTGAAGTACGCATACAGCCAACTTAAATTAGACCCGGAAACGGCCAGACATTGTAACTTTAATATTATTAGCGGTGAGAGAACGTGAACATATCGGTTCATTCCAGGTTTCTACGGTTTAACTGATATGCCAGCAGCTTTCCAAAAAGTAATGGACTATACTTTAGTCGGACTAAAAAATACTTACTGCTTTCTAGATGACATTATAGTGGTTAGCCGTGGGTCCAAAGAAGACCATTTAAAACTTGTCTATCAATGCTTACAAAAATTAGATGAGGATAATCTACGAATCAACTTACCTAAATGTCATTTTGCAAAAACCGAAATAGAATGGTTGGGACATAAATTCAGTCAATCTGCAATAGCTCCACTTGAGTCAAAAACAGCGGCAATCGCATCACTAACAGCACCTAAAAATTTAAAACAACTCCAATCATTTTTAGGTTCTGTACACTACCTTGGTAAATTCATTCCTAACTTATCCCAATTATGTCATCCCCTTCGTCCATTATTAAAAAAGAACACAAAATTCATTTGGAACACGGAAAATGACACACATTTCCAAGCAATTAAAAATAGAGTAGCAAACGCCACAGAAAACACACACTACAATCCTCACTTGGAAACGCGGATCAAATGCGATGCCTCTAGAGCAGGGTTAGGAGCAGCATTAGAACAACGTTCACCTACAGGTTGGCATACAGTTGCATTTGCATCTCGATTCCTTAACTCCAATGAGGAACGTTATAGCATTAATGAACTTGAAATACTAGGTGTTGTGTGGTCCGTCGAATATTTCAAATATTATTTATTTGGCAAATCATTTACAATCATCACAGATCATCGAGCATTACTCTCAATCATGAAAGAACTTAGATCAAATAAATCTTATAATAGTAGATAAACGCGATGGATTGATCGTCTTTCACCTTTTGACTTTAACATTGAACATATCCCTGGTGCAAAAATGGGGCTGGTAGATTATATTTCTCGCCAACCAAATCAAAAAGCAAAAGTTACAAACAAATATGACGAGGAATTTGCGGTAGCAACAATTACCCGCATTCGTGACGCAATTGCAGCAATTTAAGTAAATACCACACCACAAACCTGCCAATCACAACACTTTAACAGCGTCATTAACACACATTCCACACGTGCCTCACATCCTCGCTCAACAAACTATTCCAAATTGCTTTCTGCCATTAATCGAAACACAAATCAGTTGCTTCTTAAATACTCTGCACACGCAGCACAATTGCAAACTCATTCTAATACCAGTACAAATCCAACTCAAATCCAGTCACAATTAAATACTAAACCCAACCAAACACATATCCACGTAATTGAAAACCACAAAATGAGTACTTCTCCTTCACACAGCCGAAACCCGCAAACTCCCCCTACTCACAGCCGAGTGACATTCCAATCCACTCTAAATTCAGGAACGACTCGATCCTCAAATGACGGACACCCTTCCCCTAGTGTAGAATTGTCCAAAGAAGAGGTGTTCGAGAACAACTTGACACAGTTGTTCACAAAAGGCTTTCTGGCAGTACTGACCAGCAAAGACGCAGTTCTGATGGAGGTACGGGACTGCATACTTCAAGATGACCCCCAGAGATGCAAGGAAGTCAACCCGTACCTATTCTCGTACTGGCGAGACTTGCACGTCCGCTCGGGATGTGTTTGTGTGGACGAACGCGTTGCGATTCCACACTCAATTCAAGACGCGGTCTTGGAAAGCCTCCACTTAACGCATCCAGGAAGTTGGGGGATGATAACGCTTGGCCAATACGCGATCTGGCCGTACATGCATCGCGAAATTCTAAATAAAGCGGCCACGTGCAAGCCTTGCAGTGATATTGGTAAGAACCTTAAACCTGTTACTCCGGCGTCTAATTGGAAACCTTTATTGCCATGTACAGAGCCTAATGAAGAAATACAGATTGACTTTGGAGGTCCTATCACGAATGAAAAAGATCAAGATACATATTTCCTTGCATGTATTGATCGTTTTTCCAAATATCCTTCTGTAGAAGTATTTGATAAAGCAAATGGACCAAATGTACTAAAATTTTTAGACGATTACATTCAAATCCACGGTGTTCCCCGAAATATTAGACTCGATCAAGCACGGTGTTTAATAGGTTATAAAGTTAAAAACTTTTGCAAACAACATAATATTAATATACTACCTGCCCCTGTAAACGATCATAGAGCCATAGGATTAGTGGAGCGTTTGATACAAACAATTAAAAGACGCTTAGGCTGCATGAAATTAGACAATAGAAACAAAACATTCACAATTAAAGAAGCAATAAAGTCAATTGTATATCAATTACGTATATGTAAACAAAAGACAACAAATGTAACACCTTTCCAAGCACATTTCGGACGAAAGCCAAACACACCACTAAGTAATATAAGTACAACACCTAAATCATCTAATCTGTCATATGAAAACATTCTTCACCACTATTTAGACGCCGATACTGTCCCTGTTGAGGACTACCTGGATGAAAATGGATGGGTGACGGGTAACAGAAGCGACATTCTAATTGAAGAGGCAATGCAACGCGCACAAGTTGACGCCGGACGCCGCTACAACGGCGAACACAACAAATCTGTCTCTCGCTTCATATTACACCCAAAACTAAATAACCCCATCCCCAGATCGGAAAAGTCACTGGATTTGAAGCTCGCTCGCAAGGTGACTAAACGATCAAAAAGAGACCTTCGCGGTCTTTGGGAAACACTGGCGCCAGGAAGTACGGTTGTTCGTACATCGGATACGACAACCGTCATCAAAGAACCAGGAGTACCCGAAGTTCGTGTTCGCAATAGCGATATTGCTAAATTCGGAACTCGCGCCGAACGGAACACTGAATTATGGCAATATGCGCAACGTCGACCCCTCCCATACGACAAAACTACGGAAGAAAAAATCGCGCAGCACACGAAGGATTTAAAGAAAAAGTTTCGTGGGGAGATCAAAATTCGACACCGCCCAACACAGTCAGATGCAGCATCAGGCGTGTCATCCGCAAATAGTAACATCTCAAAAGCAATGTTGGCAAGAAAACCACGAAAGCCACAAGCCGGAGGAAAACGGTCACGTCACACATCGGTGAGTCTGAACACATCAAATGCATCGTCTGTTGCTGCCCCTTCAGTAGCGTCTTCAACCATATCTCCATCAACTACTAGTACCAAACGAAACCGACAAGCCCCAGAATATTACGGATTCGAAAGTTCGGTCAATTCGGTCAGTGACGACTCAACAGCTCCGGTTTCCAAGAAACCGAAACGAGCAAATCCGGTGATTGAGACAATTCTGCAAGAAGAAGCTACACGGCCGCCAGTTCCTGATACAGACTATGAACTGACCACTGCAAGCCCCTCTGCACGACCACCAGTGGGAACTTGGTCTCCTGAAGAGTACAATTACGAAGATTACGCTCGGGAAGTTAGCATGAGTGTATTCGATGCGGAAAACCAAATTTAAACTAAAACTATTTCAAACTTTCATTGTTAACTTATTGAATTATTTCTAATCTGTAATTGTTAAAATCATTTTGGAATTGCTCTGCTTTTCCATTAATTTTATGTTTTTGTTCAATTTTAATTCTCCATGTGTGTTAGTTCTACATTCCTTTAATTTGATGTTGCATTTGTAACGCTAATTCGCGTATTATAAGTTGGATGGATTCGCATCACGTTTGTGCATTAATTTATATTGCGTGCATAAAATTTATTGCCTATGTTGTCAGTTTCCGTTATGTTAATTTTCTCTTACATTCGAGACTCAATTACATTAATTTTACGGCACTCATTTGTTGCTACTCACTATGTATACTATCTATAATAACCAGTACATATTTTAATATTGTTCCAAATTTTATACTGATGCAGTTTAAAAATTTTCGCTCAGCGCAGGATATGTGGTACGGTTGTACCATAATTTAGTTCTCATATATTAAAATGTACTTAATTATTCTATACTTGTCTTTGTATAACTAAAATTCAATGTTCACATAATTATAAATTACCGCCGACTAAAAAGTCATTATTTCATACTGTTCACACCTCCCACTTTTACTCAACTATTCATTCTTTTGAATCTTCTTATTGAATTCAGTCGTTCGCAATCTAATCTCTTTTCCACTAGATAAAATCTTAGCGGATTTGAAGGAGAAATCCATCCTCATTTAATCTGTCTACATTCGCACCGCGATTGTAGTCAATTCGAAAAGTAACAATCCATTTGACGTTGGAAACTTGGATTCGCACCTCGAATCCATACATCTAAATCTACGTGGATTCACAGCACGATTGTACCCTATAGTCCGGGTTATCACAGGATTTAAAGAGTGCTGCGCTTCTCAACACTGCCGTACAGAAGCTACCACCCAACATGAAGGAGTCATTGTCACTCTTCACGGTCAAAAAGCATTGGGTGAAACCTAACCTTCTCGATTTCAACGATTGGTTGAAAGAGAAGGCCGAAGCGCACGATTTAATGAAGAATACCGCAACTAAAGCAAGGACTGAGGATACCAACAACTCAGCAACAAGATCAAAAATTGCTTCAAAGGCATTTGCTGCAAATACGCAACAGAAGAGTAACCCTAAGCCGCAACAGAGATCTCCGTCAACATCAATCTCTAGTTGCATTGTATGCAAAGGCAGCCACCGGTTGTGGGAATGCCGTGTCTTTAAGGAAAAGACCCCCACACAGAGAGCCAAGGTCGTGGCTGAGGCAAAGCTCTGTTTCTCTTGTTTGCGTAATAAACACATGTTTAGGCAATGCCCAAGTCCCCGTAAATGTAGGAAAGATGGTTGCAACAGCTCCCATAACACCTTACTTCATGGAGCTGAAAGGGTTTTTCCAGCTAAACCCTCAACAAACAACAAAATCGATACTTCGAAGTCGAGCACAGTTACAAGTAGGCCATCTACGGGTCAACAGCAACCAAGCAAAACAACCACTTTGTCTTCCGTGACGGATGTTAAAGGCCTCCTTCAGGTCACGGAACTGAAACTTACTAATTCTTCTGGCACTAGTACTACGGCGTTGGTTTTATGCGATACCGCTTACAGTAACTCTTGGGTGTCCGATAGTCTCCCAGCTAGACTCGGTTTGCAGGGTACCGCATTAAAACTGACCGTCAAGGGTATAAACACGGAAGAGTTCATAGACACAAAGGTGGTTCAATTGACTGTGACACCTCGTAAAGACCAAGACTTCGAAGCTTTCACTGTGCGTCCCTACGTGAGGGAAACATTAAACGTAGGTTCCGACATCATTGACGTCAAATCCATGCAAGAAACTTACCCACATTTGGCAGTTCTAGATCCAGTAAGATATAGCTATGGAGAAATTGAGATGATACTTGGACAGGATGTCTACCATGCCATCCGCCCGTTAGAGTATTTTTCAGCCGACGAAAAGTGCTCACCGATCGCTGTCCGCTTGCCCATAGGTTGGGTTTTAAGTGGCCCACTCCCGTCAAGTTCAAGTTTAGTCTCGGTGTGTTTCAAAGCCAATATTGAACAGGATTTTGAATTAGCTTGTCAGGTTAAATCTTGGTATGATATGGAATCGTACGGCGCGTTCAGGCAAGTTGACCCACGATCCGCATCGGATGCTCGCGCGCAGGAAATACTTGAAACAACAACTTTCCATAACGGCCAAAGATACGATGTCGGTATGTTATGGGCTGATGACAACATCCAGCTCCCGAATAACTAATTTTCGCCACTGGTACAGCTCAAGTCTCTCGAAAAGCGGCTCTCGAGAGACACATCATTGAAAGAAATTTATGCTAATACCATCCGTGAAGACTTGGAAAAGGGTTACTTAATTACAGTCCGTGATGCTCACAAGGTAGAGCAGCGGTCGGATAGAGAGTGGTACCTACCACATCATCCCGTAGTCAATCCGAACAAACCGGGGAAAGTGCGTAGAGAATTAAATGGTGCAGCAAAGTTCCACGGTACTTCTTTGAATAAATCTTTGCTCACTGGCCCCGACCTGCTCCAAAACCTAATCCATATACTACTTAGGTTCCGTCAACATCAATTTGCCGTGTCCGCAGATATCGAGGGTATGTTCCTCCAAGTGGGTGTCCCTGATTGGGACCAGCCATCACTGCGTTTTTTGTGGCGGGAGGACCCCACAACAAATGTTGTAGTGTATCAATACACGCGCCATATATTCGGGGCTAAAGACTCGCCCACATGCGCTAACTACGCACTGCAACGCACGGCCCTAGACAATGTTAATCAGTACCCGGAAGCAACCAAAGCCGTCCTAGAAAACTTCTACATGGACGATTACTTGGATTCGGTGGAGTCACCTAAGAGGGCCCTCAAAAGGTCAAAGGAGTTGGTGCATCTTCTCCATCTAGGTGGGTTTAAGCTTACTAAGTTTGTAAGCAATGTACCAAATCTGGCTGATCAAATTGATGGGTCAACTCAGTCTACCAAACCAAAAGTAATTGCTTCATCTAAGAAGGATTCTTCGCAAGTGCTTGGGTTGAAATGGGATCACAACAACGATACTCTAGTTGTGAGTCGGGGTACCTCCAGTACAGTAACTAAGTCCTTAACACAACGCTTGGTATTGAGTCTAGTGTCTAAGGTGTTTGATTCCATCGGCCTAGTGGCACCATTTACTGTTGGTGCCCGATTGTTACTAAAAGACACCTGGCGTGTCAGCGGGCAGCACTAGGATGAAGAATTACCAAAAGACACTGTTGAAAGGTTCCTCGAATGGAGTGTAGAACTACCCAAGCTTGCAGAAATCACTATACCAAGGAGCTACTTTTCGGGAAACTTTAAACACCTGGAACTACACATGTTTGGCGATAGTTCCCAAGAGGTCTTCATCGTTGTTGCATTCCTCCGAGCTCAAGTAAACACTTCAAGTGGGCCAAAAACAGAGCTTGCATTTGTCCTGGGTAAAGCTCACGTAGCACCTATGAAGGTGATGACAATTCCAAAGCTAGAGCTGCAAGCTGCTTCACTGGCCGCTCGGTTGAAACAAGATATCTGTCGAGCCCTTACTGTGCATGTCAACAAAGTTTATATGTGGACTGACATCACTACTGTCTTGCAGTGGCTCAACTCCACAAGCAAGCAGCCAATATTTGTTGCAAACCGCGTATGCGAGATTTTAGTAGCTTGGAGATTTCAAGTAGCTGGGTGAGGGGTCCAGATTTCTTAAGAACCAAGGAATTCCCGTTCGAACCAAGCATCGAAGTAGTTAAAACATCAAACTTGGTATAGTAACTAAGGAAACTGACGAAACCAATACATCATTGGCCGCATCCGTAACCAAGTCAACTAAGGAAGCACCCCCGCATTTAATTCCCTTTGATAAGTACAGTTCTTATCAGAAGTTGCTTCGAATAACAGCGTACATACTCCGGCTGTTACCCTCACACGAATGTTACCGTAATGCCGATGGTAGCATCATAGATCCCACTGAGCTTGACGAAGCCGAGCGTCATCTTCAGTATCTGGTTCAAGGAGAATCTTTTACTTCGGAAAGGAAAGATCTCCTGGAAAACAAACACGTTAAACGGAGTAGCCGTATTGCCCCGTTTTCACCCTTCGTCGGACCAAATGGTCTCATTCGTTCGGCTGGCCGCATCAAACGGTTGGTTGAAGTTGATTTTGATGTAAAACACCCTATCGTTCTCGACGCGCGCCATTTCTTTGTAAAGTTGTTCCTTAGGCACACCCACGTTAAACATCATCATCAAGGTATTGACTACCTGCGGGCTAAAGTACAAGAACGTTATACCATCCTTAAATTACGTTCCTCCCTACGTTCCATTAAATCTAACTGCCTTACTTGCTGAAAATTTCGAGCTGCCACTATCCAACCAATCATGGCTGACCTCCCGGTAGAAAGACTCGCATACCATTCTCCTCCCTTTACGAACACTGGGGTCGACTACTTCGGCCCGTTTTATGTTACTGTGCGTAGGACAACCGAGAAGAGGTGGGGTTTCCTCTTCACATGCTTAACCACTCGTGTCGGTCATGTTGAAATTGTTCCGTCCATGGACGCCAGTTCGTGTGTAATGGGAGTGGAGCGTTTCGTCTCACGTCGAGGTACACCGGCCATTATTTGGTCAGACAATGGCACTAACTTTGTTGGCGCGGAAACAGAGCTAAGCGAGAATATCGAGAAGTGGAACACCATCAACGTCGCCGTGGAACATGTCCACAAAGGCATTAAGTGGGGGTTCAACCCGCCCAGTGCGCCACACCAAGGTGGCATCTGGGAGAGGCTAGTGCGTAGTTTCAAGCGCGTACTTTACACAATCCTTGGAACACGTCGTTTCACAGATGAAGTTTTAAGTACCACCTTTTGTCTAGTCGAACATGCCCTTAATTCATGCCCGTTAACGCCCGTAAGCGCCGACCCGTCCGATCTAGGCGCATTAACACCTAATCACTTTCTCCTCGGTAACCAAGCACGTAGTCTCCCTTCCATCATTGGCGTAGACGAGTTTGATCACCGTAAACGTTACGCCCGCGCGCAGTCCTACGCTAACGCTATTTGGTCTCGTTGGATCAAAGAATACGTTCCGGCGCTGAACCGACGTTCCAAGTGGCAGACGCCTGCCGACCATCACCTTAAGACCGGTGATTTGGTTTGGGTAGTTGAAGAAACCAACCCGAGGGGTTACTACCCCACTGCTCGGACCACTGAACTCCGTTACGGTTCCGACAGCGTCGCACGCTCCGTCGTATTGCGCACGTCCTCTGGATCGCTCGTTCGCCCACTAGTAAAATTAGTACCCATTCTCCCAGCATCTTCTTCTGGGCCGGAGGATGTTAGGAACTAAATAAATCTAAGCGAGAAATATACCAAAATGCGTCATTTTTCTTAGCCAATCAGAATCGAGTATTTAAATACGCATAGAAATTGTTCCAATTTACGTACAAAGCTCGAAAAAAGTGCAAATAACATAATTTCGTTAAACCTAATAAATAAACCTATCAAGTAAGAATCGTTTGAATTTAATTATTTTCGGTTTTTTGCACGGTTTCGAATAGAATGGTGACCAGCGTTGATCACAATTATCAAAAACAGACTGAAACCAGTTAAATGAGCAAAAAGACTTTGCCGTCTAAACTCTCACTTGTGGCTATTATCGTACCAATGTTAATACGTTGCTATCGCCAATGCTATGTTCGTCGTAATCTAAATACGTTGTTCTTCTACGTGGCTATCATCGATGAGTTAATACGTTGATCTGTTCGCCCTAATCTTAATACGTACTAATGCTTATACGTGTTAGTAATGTCTATACGTGTTGCCGATAATACGTTAATTTATTGATCTTTGCTTCCAAAAATACGTTGCTATGTCGATGTTATAATCGCTTGATTGAATTGAAACCTTATCGGTAGACTGTTGATCCGAGCCATATTTACAGCTACATTTATGGTTGGTGCCGCAACCCGTGTATAGGTTTAGAACTCCTCCTCAGCGTACCAAACATTGATTTTATACTGGGATACACAGTAGGCCAAATCCTTGATATTCCGGATTGAATTGAACCAAAAACTCTAGCACAAAGAATACATGACGCTGATTTATAAGAGAACTATGTTGAATACGGGAACTATGTCTGTTTATTTTTAGGTCACTCTAGTGTTTCGTTATAGAATTTACACAACCAAAAATGACTGAATAAATTAAAAAGCTGTTGTGTAATAATGATTTTCCTTCGTTGTAAAACAGGATTCTAAAGATCTGAATTTTTTTGTGGGTTTTTTTCCGGTAAATTTTTTTTATCCTCCAGCTTATCTTTGAGCCAAAAGTGAGCTGAATATCCGACTAGTTGAGTTGGTCGCGATGTTCGAATCAGATTGTTTCAAACAGGCAGCTATAGTCCTGTTTAGCAGAAGCTTAAAAGTTTGTTAAACACATCCAAGGTCATTTCAGAACGCATTTTATAGATCCTATATGAATATAGGCTGAAATGCGCGGGAATGTGCTGAAAATTTCTTGACCCCGATATTAAGGATTTGATTTTCGCCTATGTTAAAATTGTGAATCCTAGACCTACATTTAGTTTAAAGAAGACCCCGTCATCGCCAGCATCTTCTCCTATTTCGACAAACAAAGTGCAGGTCTGACCATTGCACGTCATGTTTGCTCCAGTGAACAGCGTTTCAGAGGCTGAAACACAAAATAATTACCAAAAAACAATACCGAACTTGCAGAGGTCATCATTGTACCAGAGATTTCCCTATGACGAAGTCTTGGTATAGAGAGGTCAAAACTTGGTTATAGGACCCAAGACTTGAGACCTCTCTGCCCCCCTAATCTTACATCTTTTTGGGAGTAATTTTTGGTGGTAAAATCAAAAAAATTCCCCCCATTACCTCCACTAATCTTACATCGTTTTACCCCCGCCCCCTCCCCCTAGACAATTACCCCCTTTTTCTTATATCAGTTTGGGGGTAATCAGGGGGGTAATTTCGACACGTGTGGGTGGTATGATGTTTGGTATCAAAACGATGAGAAGCAATTAGACGATCAAATCACTTTTTTTAAGTTTTTGGGCTCGAAGCGCAGTTCAACATTAATTCCCGATCCGAGGATTTTTCCCAAAAATAACCGTGTAGGAATTCCTCTATGTAAGAGGATTCTCAAATACCAGGAATTTTTGAAGTTGAAAACCAAAGTTTGTCTCTGTGAGAAATTTCAAAAATATTCACGTTTTTTTGGCTAGCTTGTCTAGAAAAAAATGCCTTGTTATTTCGGATCACATTAATCGAATAAACATATTTGAAAAAAAAAACTATTATCTGCTATCTGGTCGGAGAGTTGGTCAAATCAATCCAAAAAATTTCCCAAAGTTTGTCTTCTTAAGATGTTTTCAAAACTCTAATACAACCCCGCTAGTTAGGGGAGAAATAGGGAAGAAAGTTCAGCCCGCGTAAAACTTGGTGCGTATTTGATGCGCGATGCACAGGGTACTTGTCAAAACTTACCATAACGTTCAATTAAAACTACAGTTTTTAGTGACTATAATTCAATGATTTCTATTGAACCACTGTCATAAATGTTGCGTTGCCACACAAAACTTTAAAATGTCTTCCCAAACCAAGATTCAAAAATGACGTTGTTACAAACTGCTAGGTAACTTTTGCAAATTCTACAGATGACAGCACTTTAGTCTTGAGTTTCACGACCAATCACCGACAGAGAAGACTCTGTTCTCTTTTAAATAGCAAATAACTTATATTCCACCCAGTCGAACCCAATAATAAAACCATTTGTATACCATTGCCTCCAGTAACTTAATTTTTATTGCTGTAATGCTTGAAGTTCCTATTCAGAATTTTCCAGAATTGGTAAGGACGATAGAGTTATTTTCTACTTCACTTGAAGAAATAACTAGCTCCTTTTATAGAACTCTTCAGGCCGTAAAAGAGGGCCCCAACGGGCCTGCCCTAACTGGTGCGACCAGTGATATTGAAAAATCAAACCATAAACAACTTACCAATAGTTAACACTAAAAAAACCACTTTAATCGTCTTTTAAATTCTATTGTAAAAACAGCAAACTAAAATACGCACAGTAAAAAAAACAGTTTCACAGTAAATTAGACTATTCGGAAAAAAACACGTCAACTTTTTTGGCAAACGAAAATTTGCATCCTATTAGCAACTTTATATAATAGCCTTACAAAACGGATATGAAAATCATACAGTCAACCCAACTGATCGACAATCTTCTGTTGAGTTTTTCAAACGTTTAGTGTCAACGCTCAAGATGGACACTGTTACTTCAAGGGCTAACAACGCCCATAAAGCCGCAAGACAGGGAAGTTGAATGTTTTCACCATTTTTGCTGGCCCAGTGGAATTTATTTTCTTCAGTAGAAACATTTTTGCTAGTAAGTCTCCTCTTAAATGAGTTGCCGGACAAGGATTGATTTCTTAACTCAGTTCTGTTCTTCAGCAGCTTTTTAAACAGCTACTAATCCATTTGATCCTGCAAATTGACCAACTTGACACCTGGAACCGTTTTCGTTGCAAGCACAATAAAGAAATCAATTGCACTCTGAACTGTTCAATCACATAGTATTCAAAAACTTTAAGCCTGCTGCACACACCTTCAGTAAGTATTCACTCTTAGCTCAAATACAATTGACCCAGATTAGCACACTCAAATTTGCTTTGGTTGAAAAACAAGTCACTAGACAAACATATGGTTTTTACCATTAAATAAGACAAAATGTTTGTAACTCTTAAACCCGTTCATATTGGAGAACACAATAGCAGGACATAATTATATAACTGAGCAAAACAAAGAATTAAAAAACTGAAGGGATTTACTCCACTAACGAAACAGCAATTTCAAGATCTATTAAATAAATCCAATGTATCACTCGCTGAAGGAAATGTGATTGAACAAGTTATTTATGCTTTCAACCTCAAGCAGCACCGCCAACTGTTCTTTGTACAGAAATAAATCAAAAACCGGTATTTTCAGGAAAAATACCACGACTTCGAGAGATAAACTAAGAACTGAGCTGAATATTTTAACTACTATGATAATCCTTAAACATGCCAGTCGATTGCAAGTATTTTTCTCTTAACCTATAAATTATTTTATTTCTTTTATTAATTATGTAATTGGAGTCATTCTGCAAGAGGGTATAAAATTCTATCAGGTATAAAAACGAGGTATATTCTATCAGGTATATGATTCTATTGTCATTCAATCAGGTATAAAGACGACTTCTTGAAACACTATGATTACTTGCCGAAGCAACTTACTAATATGCAAAATAATAAACTCAATAAAACCGGTATTTATAAAATTAGGTCCACCGGTTTCCAGATCCTGCAGATAAATATGCCGATACGTTCATTTTTCCCGGCAATCTAATATTGAAACCAAAAAGCTATTACAATGATTTGAAGGTATTACAAAACCACCTAAAATGTGTAATGCAGACAAGCTTTCCAAAGCTACATCACAAAAAGATATCTTTTGTTCCACATGAAGAAAAGATTGACTTCAGTAAAGAATAAACCTCCAAAATGCTTTAAGGCGTGCACTTAGCCACCAGGAATAAAACCCTTTTGTAATCACCGTATAATAAAGCTCTTTAGCAATTGTTTTGCGTTAAATCAGAAGAAAAAAAATATCAAAAGTTGGAAAAATGCTACCTCTTCAGAAAACGGAAATGTCTGAGAGCAAAAAATTAAATCATACCCATCAACGCTAAGCTCAATTGTGAAATTAGCTGCATTCTTTTAGATATGGACAACACTAGTCTTTTGGTTTCAAACAAAAACTTTAAACTGGACAGGGATGCTAGGCAAACAACATTTACAATTTCAACTAGAAAAATTTTCATTTCTAGGATACTTAATCACGAGTGACAGCAACTCAATTATTTGGCACGCTGAAAAACTGTTTTGTGATTTGTTTAATTTGAGTGTGAATCGTCTCTACCACCTCTATTGCTTTGGTCACCAAGGTTTTGTATGTATTTCAATATGATATCAAAACAAAGGACAATTTCAGGACCCAATTTTTCAAAGTACTTTCCCTTGGCCAATAGAAGGACCATGCGAAGCTGATGATTATGATCAAAATAATTATTTTGTTGAGGATTAAGATTGCTCATATCTTCTTCCACTTTTCCCAATAACAGCGCGAAATAACAAAAGAATATGTACACTCGATGATAAAAAACGTCGTCACGCACACATTTTTTTTTCACCACTCATTAATTTGGCAAATTTAGTAGAGAAAATTGACCAAATCTATGGACAAAATCAAACTTAACTAAATAATAGAAGAGACAGCAGAAAAGAACACAGCCTGTGTAGTTGCAGATGTTTTGCAGATGTTGCCAGACAACTCCAGGTAGAGACACAGTTTTATTCTCAACAATACTTTGACCATTCTAATAAACTGTTCCTTAGCGTAGGAGGTTTCACTCCACGCTGTCCTGACTAGCGTGATATTTTTAAGGGGCAGTTTTTCAAAGTTTATTGGAATCGCCGGAAAACGCTGGTATGTGCTAAAAGAAATAGTCTTTGCCAGAACAATGTTTTCTACAATGTCTTTTTGTTTAAAATCTCAGTGTATTTAACACTCATAAATTAAAGACATCTTAGGGGAATAAAGTTTTAACTCGGCTAAAAAAATCACCTTTGAATTTTATCGCGACCCTGTACAGCTTATTTAATCTAACCAGCAACAACAAACAACAAAAATCCACCATTATTAGGAAATTCCGAGAAACATAATCCTCAGTCTAATCCTAGTACCAGTCTGTACCATTTTTGCTGTTTTATCGACAACCTAGGTATCACAACCCAATATTTGGTGGATTTTTCAACTCCTCCAAACATGGAACCTATCGCGTTCAACCAGGTGGCGCTTGAAGTACAAAGAATCTCACCCTCACATATCGAGTCTCATCAATGGGCAATGCAGACCGTGGCATTGTTCCTTACGGCTCATTGACTTCTATAAATTCAACCAGTTGCCACGGTTGTACCCTATGGGGTGAAACTTTTACCCTCACCTGCCGTAGCATCTTCTTCCGACACTAATAGTGACTTATCACGCACTACGAGAAAACAGCCACCCTAGTCTCAGGACCAAGCGACCACGCACAACTGTAAATTCAGACTGGATGGAGGGCCCATTGATTATTATATAACATCAATTTCCTTTAATCTCACCTGCAGTACATACAAAAACTTGACATAACTGCAAATTTTGCATTGTTGTACCCCTGAGTAAGTCTTCCTAAATAAGGCTCTTTCACGCCGAATACAGACGCCAACATGGTTTTTTTGAAACATCAGTCATGATCTTCAGCTTCCACACTCCTCGTGAACCTTTCATCTATTCCGGCAGACGGATACCGCTCATCACATGCTAATGAACATGAAACGCCTCAGTTTTCACGTCGACCAGAAATATCTAATATGAAATGCGGATCATGGACCCTCTTCAATAGTAAAGCCTTGTTTAATATGCGACCATGACCAACCACATCCATAAGGATGCCACGCATTTGTTTCCATGAAACGCCATATTCCTCACAAAGCTGCGCTTCCCTGGATGACCAGTCCCTTACAAACAAAAACAGAGCATGGGATTGCCGTCACTGTACAAGCGAATTGGCTGGCTCCCCACCAGACAATTCACCCAAATCTATTGTTGTTCATTGTAGCACTAGTTAATTGGCAAACAATTATATAGCAGAAGAACGTGATTGTAATGTCCCGTTATCCAACATACGATCCACAATTGTATGTATGTATGTACAAACCAATTGTATGTATGCACAACGCCAATGACTCCCATGTCCTTGTCAGACCATGACTCCATTACGCAAAAAAAAAAACAAAGTTCCACTCGACTTAATATATCAATAATTATTGTGTTGTCGAACCGTAGTATTGCAAAGATATACTTAGAGTTTTTGATCCTATTCGGATTTATGTATTTTTTGCACCACTCTACACGGGAAAGTAAATTTGTCTATACTCGTACCAATCGAATACCTGCAGTTTGCTGAAGGCGAGAAATAAATTTTTTGTAGGGCCATACATTTCATTTCTGTTACCGCGATTGGACTGTGGACAAACTTGCAAACGACATCCGCCGGAAAAAGAGAAAAATGTGTTAAAATATCAATGAGAAATGTGTGTGACCAGAATTAGGTTTCTGTTGCCCTCTGTGTTGATGAACTTTTTTCCAATAGTGCGTGCGTTACTGGTTAATTTGTGGTTGTGTGTATGTGTGAGTGAGTGCGTGTGTGTGTATGCGTGTGTGCGTGCGTGTGTGTGTGTGTGCGACTGTGTTTATGTGTGCGTGTGTGTGTGTGTGTTGGTGTGCGTGTGTGCGTGTGTGCATGTGTGTGCGCGCGTGTGTGTGTGTTTGTGTGTGTGCGTGTTTGTGTGTGCAGGTGTGTGTAATTGTGCGTGTGTGCCTGTGGTCGTGCGTGTTCATGTGGACGTGTATTTGTGTGTTCGTGTGTGCGGTTGTCTGTGTGTGTGTGTGTGTGCGCGCGCGCGTGCGTTTGTGTGTGTATGTGTGTGTGTGGATGCAACAGATTAGATCCCTTTTTGTGAATAATTATCAAAAAGTTGGCACGTATGTATGAATATATATATATATATATATATATATATATGTATGTATATGTATATTATATATATATTATATATATATATATATATATTGTGTATATATATATATATATATATATATATATTATATATATATACATATATATGTTATATATATATATATATATATAATATATATATATATATTTATTTATTTATATATATATATATACATATAAATACAATTATATACATATATATATATATATAAATATATATATATATATATATATATATATATATATATAATTCAGTGTTTTTACGTTCAAGTTAATTTTCTACCAGCTTTAATGAGAACCGCAGAGTTATGTAATTCTGCTTCGCAGTGTTATGTAATTCTTCGGGGAAATAAGTACCGCTCTTAATGCAAAGTTTTAAAGCAAAAGAGGCCCGTAACGGGGCTGCCTTTATTCATTGAAACTGAGAATCTAAGCTACCACCGCCGTTTATGTTGCGA